>NC_134089.1:62719759-62787259 GCF_000715075.1 Nicotiana tabacum
AGCACCCGACCACACTTGCCGAGCACCAACGTACATTTCATCTAACCTTCATTATTATCTTTTAAGGCTAAAGAGATCAATATAAATGGTAGACCTAGATCATGGACAACCAGCAATAAAATATGATGGCATGAATATACATAGCAGGGGATGACCAGACAATCAAGAAACTACATATAAGGTATGAGCTACCACGCTACTATGAAAGACTATACAACAAAAACTAGCCTACAAGGCATACCAAACTATACATGAGCCGACACCTGTCTATGAGCCTCTAAAAAAACATAAGTGTTGCAACATAGCCGGAACAGGGCCCCGACATACCCATAATGTCTATAACAAAAATTGCATACCAAGACCAAGGCAAGTCCGGAGAAGGGATCTCGCCAATCACCGCTGAACTGGACAGTCTAATGTGGTGGGGGAGCTGCACCTGCCTGTCTATCAGGACCTGCAGCACGACATGCAGCGTCCACAAATAAAAGGACGTCAGTACGAATAAAGTACTGAGTATGTAAGGCAAGGAACCATAAATACGATCAGTAATGTAAGCAAGGATAGAGAATATACAACCTGTAACATCTTAGTACCTCTGAGGGATACTTACATGAAATGCATGATACATATGTATAAATACATAAACCTTTAAAGCATTCGCCTCTGTGGGCATCATCATCATCATATCGTACCCGGCCATAATAGGCTCGGTAGAATCGTACCCGGCCACGTGGAGCTCGGTAAAACCCAACTGATCAGTGGTTGCACAATAGGTGCCGTACCCGGCCAACTATAGCGTGGCTCGGTAGAGTAAAATAGATACATATATATAATGCATGCTCGACTCATGGAATCACATTCTAAACCTTTCGGAGTGACGTAAGGTCGGTATCCTCTGTACACGTTATTAGGACTAACTCTTCACTATGAACCTTATAATAATCAGGAAGTACCAACAACATTGATAACATAAGACTAAGATAAGCAACATTAACATCAATCGTTCCATAAGAGGGAAAACAATGTAAGTACTACTAGCTTCTAAGAGTAGAGTATCTTGGAAGATCGTTCATTACATTATGTGCAATCGGAGTCGTGGAAAAGAAGGAAAGGGATAGCCTCACATACCTTGTATATACTGCCCCAATCTCAAGCTATGCAATTGTCAAAACTCCTTAGTCTACAATAAGAGAAACGATACTATCGTTATCATTTAAGCGTCATAACTATTATGTATCGACCACAACCTATTTTACGATGAAACGGACAGCACCTCCCCTATATATATGACCTCACACCATTCAAAACAGTCACCAAACAGCCCAAACAACATCAATAATAAATATATTGAGCCTCCCAAAATAGTCCACACACAGCCTAATCACTCCATACATACGACGACCACCATAGTCGTGTCAAACAATCTGAAAATGTTACGAATAACTATCAGCCCATAACCCTACATATATATGGTGTTTCTCCACACCCTTCCTCCTCCAAAACTCCACAAGATAGTAGTAAAATACGCAGCCCAACAACAACGCAAAACAGTCCACAAAACAATAACATTACATCCAAGCCTTTCGATATATATTTCACAAGTTCTAGCTTCAATGGCTTAGCTGCAACTTGGATAATCTTAAATACATATAGAGTAAGAGGTTCCTTACCTTTATACAGAAAGAACAACTCCAATTTGACCTTAAATTTCCATGAAATATCCCTCCAATGCTGCCACAACAACAAAAAGCGAAACTAGCGATCAATTAGTGTTTTTCGACACTAGAATCACTTTAGAAGGCTTGAAATCACCTAGGATTGATATTTAAGAACATGAGGGAGTATTTACAGAACATAAACCCTTTAAAACAACCTCCCACACGAGCTGAAACGACACAAAAATGAGCAACAACAAGAAGAACAAGAGACTTACTAGCGCCACGGAATTCCCGACACTTGATTTGTGTTGTTTGCCCTTTTTTGGGTCTTGAATCTTGAGAGAACCTTGAGAGGATGTTCCTAGGGTTCTAAGGTCTGAAAATAGTGAAAAGAAATGACTTAAAACGGGTTGGAGTCATCCTATATAGGTCCAAATATCTTAAACCGACTTAGTGGGCCCCATAGAGAGGTGCTTGGCGCAGTCTCGCGAAAACGCGAATATCTCTCTACTCCGAGATCGTATCGATGAACGGTTTAATGCGTTGGAAACTAGACTCCTAGATATTTAATTTGGTTGGTAGATCACCCCGTAGTTCCTTGTAAATTATGAGAAAAGATTAGAAACATTTGACCCAATGTTTAAGTAAAATTATGAACCTAAGTTGCGACAACTTTTGTCGACTTTTGTTTCATAACTCGTTTGACTTCAAGACTTATGATACGGATATTATATGATTAAAATACCTTAATAAATGACCTCTTGAGTGTATTAAGCACCGCTAGATTACCTGAAAATACGAGTTACAACATCCTTGATTCGTTTAACTTCTAATACTGGTTAATCACCCTTATACACTCTTGTATCACTTAAGACCAATAGGATTGACTTCTTATCATCTAAAAGATAATTCCTTCTTGGATTTATGTTAACTAATATATGGCATGAACTAACACATGTGGATATGGGTTGTAACACCCTCCCCCCATTAGGAACATTCGTCCTCGAATGTAAGGGTTTATGGGGAGTTTAAATCATCGTGGATTCCAATGGAAATTTCCGATCAATTTTCCCCTATAAAATGGTCACTAGCAAAACTTGCAAGTAATTAAGCCCAACATATGGCTTCACAAGGCTACACAAAGCATTATGCATATTTACATTATCTACATATCACCATTTTGTATTAAGGAGGAGTATTCTCAAATTATTGCTTACCTTATAGAGCCGTTTCTTCTTCCAATGTATCCTGTCTTCCACCAGCATCCTTGTTATCTTCATTTTGGAATAAGTAAGGGTATTTAGACTTCATCTCCTCTTCTGCTTCCCATGTCATTTCTTCCATATTTTTGTTCCTCCATAATACTTTGACGGAAGCTACATCTTTAGTTCTCAGCTTGCGGACTTGCCGATCTAATATCGCCACTGGCACTTCTTCATATGATAGGTCCTCTGTAACTTGTACATCTTTGATAGGGATCACTCGAGAAGGGTCTCCAATACATTTTCTCACAATAGATACATGGAATACCGGGTGGACAAATTCCAATTCGGATGGCAATTCTAACTCATAAGCAACCTGTCCAATCCGTCGAAGAATTTTATACGGCCCGATATACCTTGGACCCAGCTTACCTTTCTTCCCAAAACGCATAATACCCTTCATTGGTGAGATCCTCAGGAAAACCCAGTCACCAACCTCAAACTCTAGATCATGACGTCGGACATCAGAATAAGATTTTTGCCTGCTTTGTGCGGTCCTCAATCGCTCCTGTATCACTTTCACCTTATCAATAGCTTGGTGAATCAAATCTGGCCCATATAATTCTGTTTCACCGACTTCGAACCATCCAACTGGTGATCTACATCTCCTCCCATATAGTGCCTCATGTGGGGCCATTTTAATACTGGAATGGTAGCTATTGTTATAGGCGAATTCTATGAGTGGAAGATGATCATCCCAATTCCCCTTAAAATCTAGAACACATGCTCGTAGCATATCTTCCAGTGTCTGAATGGTACGTTCAGCCTGTCCGTCAGTCTGCGGATGAAATGCAGTGCTGAGATTTACCTGTGTGCCTAAACCCTTCTGGAAAGACCTCCAAAAGTTAGCCGTAAATTGAGCTCCTCGGTCTGATATAATAGATATGGGCACACTATGAAGCCTAACAATCTCCTTGATATACAACTTTGCATAATCTTCAGCCGCGTAAGTTGTCTTCACTGGCAGAAAATGGGCACATTTTGTAAGTCGATCAATTATCACCCAGATAGAGTCAAACTTATGATAAGAGCGAGGTAATCCCATAATGAAGTCCATATTAATCACCTCCCACTTCCAGGTCGGAATCTCTATATTTTGAAGCAATCCACCGGGTTTCTGATGTTCTATCTTTACTTGTTGACAATTGGGACACTGGGCTACAAATTCTGCAATAGACTTCTTCATATTATCCCACCAATATTGCTCCTTGACATCATGATACATCTTTGTCGAGCCGGGATGGATGGAATATCGGGATTGATGAATCTCATTCATAATCTTCTCTCGCAACCCTGCCACATTAGGCACAGACAATCGGCTCTGGTATCTCAGTGCCCCATCTTTTCCGATCCCAAAAGCCATACTTTTACACTGTTGAATGCTTTCTCTTAATCGTACTAAGATAGGATCTTCATATTGTCGTGCTTCTACCTCGGCTACCAAAGATGATTCTGAAGTATTCTGTACAGTAACACCTCCATCATCAGAGTCTAACAATCTGATTCTCATATTGGCTAGCTGATGAAGCTCTTTAATCAACCCCCATCTACCTGCCTCAATATGTACTAAGCTTCCCATTGATTTACGGCTGAGAGCATCTGCCACAACATTGGCTTTACCGGGATGATACAATATCTCGACGTCGTAGTCTTTCAATAATTCAAGCCACCTACGCTGCCTCAAATTCAACTCTTTCTGCTTGAAGATGTATTGTAAACTCTTGTAATCTGTGTAGATGTCAACATGGACGTCGTATAAGTAGTGCCGCCATATCTTCAAAGCATATATTACTACAGCCAATTCCAAATCATGGGTTGGATAATTCTTTTCATGCTTCTTCAATTGTCTTGATGCATAAGCAATCACATTCCCATGCTGCATCAATACGCACCCCAAACCTATACCTGAGGCATCACAATATACCACATAACCTTCTGTTCCTTCAGGAAGAGTGAGCACTGGTGCAGATGTCAATCGATTCTTCAACTCCTGAAAACTATGTTCACAAGTGTCAGACCACTGGAATTTGGTAGCTTTTTGTGTTAACTTAGTCAATGGTGATGATATAGAGGAAAATCCTTCTACAAACCGCCTATAATATCTTGCTAGCCCTAGGAAGCTGCGGACTTCTGATGGTGTTGTAGGTCTCGGCCAATTCTTTACTGCATCGATCTTCTGAGTGTCGATACTAATACCCTCATCAGATATCACATGGCCAAGGAATGCTACTGAGTTCAGCCAGAATTCACATTTGGAGAGCTTAGCGTATAACTTACGATCCTGAAGTGTCTGTAATACTATCCGCAAGTGTCCCGCATGTTCCGCCTCCGAACGAGAATACACTAGAATGTCATCAATGAATACAATCACGAACACATCAAAATAGGGCCTGAATATAGTATTCATGAGATCCATAAAAGCTGCTGGGGCATTTGTTAGCCCGAACGGCATCACCAAGAACTCAAAGTGCCCATATCTTGTCCGGAAGGCCGTCTTTGGAATATCCTTCTCCCTAACCCTCACTTGATGATACCCTGAACATAAATCAATCTTAGAGAAATACTTGGCACCCTGGAGTTGGTCAAATAGGTCATCAATTCTTGGAAGTGGATACTTGTTCTTTATAGTAGACTTATTCAACTGTCGATAGTCGATACACATCCGTAACGACCCGTCTTTCTTCCGCACGAATAGGACTGGTGCACCCCAAGGTGAAGTGCTAGGCCTAATAAAGCCCTTATCTAGCAAGTCCTTCAACTGCACCTTCAACTCTCGCAACTCTGCCGGGGCCATTCTGTATGGAGGAATAGAGATCGGTTGAGTGTCAGGCAACACATCAATGCTAAACTCAATCTCCCTTTCAGGAGGAAGGCCTGGGAGTTCATCTGGGAAAACATCTGGGAATTCGTTAACCACAGGGATTGATTGTAAAGTAGGCGGTTTCGCCTCCACATCCCTAACGCGAACGAGATGATAAATATAACCTTTTGAGATCATTTTCCTTGCCTTAAGATAGGAAATAAACCTACCTTTCGGTGTAGCAATGTTCCCTTTCCATTCAATGACGGGTTCACCTGGAAATTGGAACCTAACCATCTTCGTACGACAGTCAACATTTGTATAGCATGAGGCCAACCAGTCCATTCCCATTATCACATCAAAATCAACCATTTCTAACTCAAATAAATTTGCCGAGGTTTGACGACTACAAATCATCACAGTGCAACCTCTATATACCCTTCTAGCAATCACAGAATCTCCTATCGGAGTAGATACCGCAAGGGGTTTACTTATCAATTCAGGTTCAATGCCAAACTTATTAGCCACAAAGGGTGTAACATAGGATAATGTAGATCCCGGATCAATCAACGCATATACATCATAAGAAAACACAGATATAATACCTGTAACAACATCTGGAGACGACTCGAGATCCTATCGACCTACTAGAGCATAGGTTCGATTTTGAGCACCACTCGAACTCGGCACTGCACCTCTACCCCTACCACGACCTGTCGACTGCTGAAAACCCCGTGCTGGAGGTCGAACTGATGAGGAAGAACCAGACATAGATCCAGTCGGCTGAGCCATACCATCACCTCCTCTATTAGGACACTCCCGCATCATATGGCCAGGCTGCCCGCACGAATAGCATGCATCAGAACCTCGACGACACAGTCCAAAGTGGGCCTTGCCGCACTGATCACAATGTGGTGTTGGGGGTCTCATCTGACTAGTATCCCTGTGATGTTGCGAGCTAGATGCCCGCGAACTCTGACCTGGACCAGAATAGGATCGATCATATCGAGGCCTCTGAAACTGTGGAGGAGCACTAGCTACAGGTGGCGCCGAACTCCTCGAAAACTGTGGCCTGATGCGGCCTCTGAAGTCATCAGAATACCATGCAAATCTCGCCCTCTTATGCTGGCCTCTATCCTGCTCCCTAACTTCCCTCTGCTGGCGCTTACGATCCTCTAGGGTCTGGGCATAAGCTTGAATACGGGAAATATCCATGCCCTCCACCAAGGAGGCTGTCGTACACTCATTTATTAGATGTGGTCCCAACCCATTCACGAACATATGCACCCTATCACTCATCTCGGCCACCATATAGGGAGCATACCTTGCCAAAGAATCAAACTGCATAATGTACTCTCGCACACTCATATTACCTTGTCTAAGGTTCAAGAACTTATCAGCTCTAGCTCGTCGTATCTCAACTGGCAAGTAGTGACGAAGAAAGGCCTCAGAAAATTCCTTCCACACGGCTGGAGGAGGGTTCGGACCCCTGGATCTCTCCCAACTATCATACCAGAGAACTGCTAAATCCCGTAGCCGATAAGAAGCCAACTCTACTGCCTCTGTATCACTAACATGCATAACCCGAAGTGTACGATGAACCTGGTCAATAAAAGTCTGTGGGTCCTCCTTGGGGTCTGATCCGGTAAACACTGGAGGGTCTAAATTAATAAAATCACGAACTCTTGTACTAACTAGTTTCTCAGCAGCACCTGTATTCTGCCTCTGAGCCTGAGCAGCTACCAAGCTAGTCAATAACTGCAAAGCACTCTGCATATCCTGGTCTGGAGTGCCAGACGGAGGAACTGGAGGCGCTGGGTGCCTTCTAATATCCTCTGGAGGAGATGGAGTAGATGAGGTATGAGAGGGCATCTCACTTTGAGCCTCACTTTGTCCTGCTCTGACTTGGGGCACCTGACTGGTACCCTCTCCCGCTGCTGTATCAAGCCGTCTACTAATCGTTTGCTTCCTAGTCGAAGGCATCACTGAAAAAAAACAAGGTGAATGTTAGAGACAAACACTTACGACTCAACTCTACGCACGATCTAGATTCAGGAAGAAGGTAACAACCCTAGATGTCATGTAGCCTCCTGATTATAAATGTGGCGCGCTACACATCCATAATCAAGACTCTACTACACACGGCTCATAGACAACCCCTAGGACAGACTTTCTCTGATACCAAGTTTGTCACGACCCAAACTGAAGGGCCATGACTAGCACCCGACCACACTTGCCGAGCACCAACGTACATTTCATCTAACCTTCATTATTATCTTTTAAGGCTAAAGAAATCAATATAAATGGTAGACCTAGATCATGGACAACTAGCAATAAAATATGATGGCATGAATATACATAGGAGGGGATGACCAGACAATCAAGAAACTACATATAAGGTATGAGCTACCACGCTACTATGAAAGACTATACAACAAAAACTAGCCTACAAGGCATACCAAACTATACATGAGCCGACACCTGTCTATGAGCCTCTAAAAAAACATAAGTGTTGCTACATAGCCGGAACAGGGCCCCGACATACCCATAATATCTATAACAAAAATTGCATACCAAGACCAAGGCAAGTCCGGAGAAGGGATCTCGCCAATCACCGCTGAACTGGACAGTCTACTGTGGTGGGGGAGCTGCACCTGCCTGTCTATCAGGACCTGCAGCACGACATGCAGCGTCCACAAATAAAAGGACGTCAGTACGAATAAAGTACTGAGTATGTAAGGCAAGGAACCATAAATACGATCAGTAATGTAAGCAAGGATAGAGAATATACAACCTGTAACATCTTAGTACCTCTGAGGGCTACTTACATGAAATGCATGATACATATGTATAAATACATAAACCTTTAAAGCATTCGCCTCTGTGGGCATCATCATCATCATATCGTACCCGGCCATAATAGGCTCGGTAGAATCGTACCCGGCCACGTGGAGCTCGGTAAAACCCAACTGATCAGTGGTTGCACAATAGGTGCCGTACCCGGCCAACTATAGCGTGGCTCGGTAGAGTAAAATAGATACATATATATAATGCATGCTCGACTCATGGAATCACATTCTAAACCTTTCGGAGTGACGTAAGGTCGGTATCCTCTGTACACGTTATTAGGACTAACTCTTCACTATGAACCTCATAAGAATCATGAAGTACCAGCAACATTGATAACATAAGACTAAGAGAAGCAACATTAACATCAATCGTTCCATAAGAGGGAAAACAATGTAAGTACTGCTAGCTTCTAAGAGTAGAGTATCTTGGAAGATCGTTCATTACATTATGTGCAATCGGAGTCGTGGAAAAGAAGGAAAGGGATAGCCTCACATACCTTGTATATACTGCCCCAATCTCAAGCTATGCAATTGTCAAAACTCCTTAGTCTACAATAAGAGAAACGATACTATCGTTATCATTTAAGCGTCATAACTATTATGTATCGACCACAACCTATTTTACGATGAAACGGACAACACCTCCCCTATATATATGACCTCACACCATTCAAAACAGTCACCAAACAGCCCAAACAACATCAATAATAAACATATTGAGCCTCCCAAAATAGTCCACACATAGCCTAATCACTCCATACATACGACGACCACCGTAGTCGTGTCAAACAACCTGGAAATGTTACGAATAACTATCAGCCCATAACCCTACATATATATGGTGTTTCTCCACACCCTTCCTCCTCCAAAACTCCACAAGATAGTAGTAAAATACGCAGCCCAACAACAACGCAAAACAGTCCACAAAACAATAACATTACTTCCAAGCCTTTCGATATATATTTCACAAGTTCTAGCTTCAATGGCTTAGCTGCAACTTGGATAATCTTAAATACATATAGATTAAGAGGTTCCTTACCTTTATACAGAAATAACAACTCCAATTTGACCTTAAATTTCCATGAAATATCCCTCCAATGCTGCCACAACAACAAAAAAGCGAAACTAGCGATCAATTAGTGTTTTTCGACACTAGAATCACTTTAGAAGGCTTGAAATCACCTAGGATTGATATTAAGAACATGAGGGAGTCTTTACAGAACATAAACCCTTTAAAACAACCTCCCACACGAGCTGAAACGACACAAAAATGAGCAACAACAAGAAGAATAAGAGACTTACTAGCGCCACGGAATTCCCGACACTTGATTTGTGTTGTTTGCCCTTTTTTTGGGTCTTGAATCTTGAGAGAACCTTGAGAGGATGTTCCTAGGGTTCTAATGTCTGAAAATAGTGAAAAGAAATGACTTAAAACGGGTTGGAGTCATCCTATATAGGTCCAAATATCTTAAACCGACTTAGTGGGCCCCATAGAGAGGTGTTTGGCGCAGTCTCGCGAAAACGCGAATATCTCTCTACTACGAGATCGTATCGATGAAAGGTTTAATGCGTTGGAAACTATACTCCTAGATATTTAATTTGGTTGGTAGATCACCCCGTAATTCCTTGTAAATTATGAGAAAAAATTAGAAACATTTGACCCAATGTTTAAGTAAAATTATGAACCTAAGTTGCGACAACTTTTGTCGACTTTTGTTTCATAACTCGTTTGACTTCAAGACTTATGATACGGATATTATATGATTAAAATACCTTAATAAATGACCTCTTGAGTGTATTAAGCACCGCTAGATTACCTGAAAATACGAGTTACAACATCCTTGATTCATTTAACTTCTAATACTGGTTAATCACCCTTATACACTCTTGTATCACTTAAGACCAATAGGATTGACTTCTTATCATCTAAAAGATAATTCCTTCTTGGATTTATGTTAACTAATATATGGCATGAACTAACACATGTGGATATGGGTTGTAACACTTACTGAGGAGTGCACTTCAAGGGTCCAAAGTAAGCTCCCACAAAAGCTTAAGGATCCTAGCAACTTCACGATTCCTGTGCGCATTGGTAATATTGATGTGGGTCGTTCTCTTTGAAATTTGGGGGCAAGCATAAATCTGATGCCCCTGTCTTTGTTCAAACAATTGGGCCTGGGAGCTCCAAGTCCCACTACTGTGATATTGTAGCTGGCTGATAGATCGATAGCACACCCTGAAAGGGTGATTGAAGATGTGTTGCTGCAGATTGGGAAATTCATCTTCCCTGCTGATTTCATTATCCTCGATTATGAGGCTGATGAACTGGTTCCAATCATATTGGGGTGACCTCTCTTAGCTACTGGTGATGCAATTATCAAAGTGAGATAGGGAAATATGATTTTGAGGGTAGATGATGAGCAAGCAGTTTTTAATGTCTACAAAGCAATCCAACTTTCCCGCCACTATGAGGAGCTCTCAATGATATCTGTTATTGAGGCTGATGAGCAGATTCATTATCCGAGTGTATATCTAGATGATTCTCTAGAGAAAACACTTATGTTGCTGGATAGCATGGGGGCTGGCGAGGAGGTTGAGGAGATGATGCACATCGTAGATACATCTTGTGCGTACATGCAAGTGATACACCACTTTGACCCTTTGAATAGGCCAGAGGGACCTCCTCCAAAGCCGTCAATTGATGAAGCCCCAAAATTGGAGCTTAAACCTCTTCCACCTCACCTGCAATATGCTTGTTTGGGTGACTCTGACACTTTACGCGTTATTGTTTCTTCTGACTTGTCTAAATTGCAAGAAGAAAAGCTGTTGAGAGTGCTACGTGAGCACAAGCGAGCACTTGGGTGGACGATGTCTGACATTAAGGTCATTATCCCAGACTTTTGCATGCACAAAATCCTCATGGGGGACGGACACAAGCCCAGTGTAGAGCAACAATGCCGACTCAATCCAATCATAAAAGAGGTGGTAAAAAAAGAAGTGATTAAGTGGCTTGATATAGGTATTGTATTTCCTATCTCAGATAGCAAATGGGTAAGCCCAGTTCAATATGTACCCAAGAAAGGGGGGATGACTGTAGTAGTTAATGAGAATAATGATTTAATCCCTACAAGAACTGTCACCGAGTGAAGAATTTTCATTGATTATAGAAATTTGAACAATGCCACCCAGTAGGACCACTTTCCCCTCCCCTTTATTGACCAAATGCTTGATAGATTAGCTGGCCAGGAGTACTACTACTTCTTAGATGGTTACTCAGGGTATAATCAGATTGTTATTGCCCTATAGGACCAAGAGAAGACGACATTTACGTGTCCTTATGGCACGTATGGGTTCAACAGAATGCCCTTCGGTCTTTGTAATGCACCTGCTACTTTTCAAAGGTGTATGATAGCCATTTTTACTGACATGGTTGAGAGGTTTGTGGAAGTGTTCATGGACGATTTTTCTTTGTTTGGATGTTCTTTTGATAACTGCTTGATGAACCTTGATAATGTACTTGCTAGGTGTGAAGAAACTAACTTGGTGCTAAACTGGGAAAAGTGTCATTTCATGGTACGTGAAGGTATAGTTTTGGGGCACAAGGTATCCAAAGATGGTTTGCAGGTGGACAAGGCAAAGGTGGAAGCGATTGAAAAATTGCCCCCACTGATATCTGTCAAAGGCATTCGCAGATTCTTGGGCCATGCAGGTTTTTATCGTCGTTTCATTAAAGATTTCTCGAAAATTTCCTCTCCCTTGTGCAGGTGGCTTGAGAAGGATGTCGCCTTCAAATTTGATGCTGCCTGTCTGAAGGCATTTGAGGAGGTGAGGTGACTGCACCAATCATAATTACTCTGGATTGGGAGCAGCCATTTGAGTTGATGTCCGATGCGAGTGACTTGGCTATTGGAGCTGTTTTGGGGCAAAGGAGAAATAAAATCTTCCACTCCATCTACTATGCGAGCAACACTCTAAATCCAGCTCAGATGAACTACATAGTCACTGAAAAAGAGTTGCTTTCCATGGTGTGGGCGTTTGACAAGTTCAGGTCATATCTAGCGGGGACCAAAGTCATCGTCTACACAGATCATTCAGCTATCAGATACCTATTTAAGAAGAAAAACGCCAAGCCGAGACTGATTCGGTGGGTCCTCCTCTTGCAAGAGTTTAACCTAGAGATCCAAGATCGCAAAGGAACAAAGAATCATGTGGCTGATCACTTGTCCAGATTCGAAAATCGGAACCATGTAGCTGAAGGAGGTGCAATCAAAGAAACATTCCCTGATGAGCAGTTATTGGCGATCACCTCAAGCACAGCCCCGTGGTATGCAGATTATGTGAACTTTATTGCAAGCGGGGTGACTCCACCAGAATTGACACCCGATAATAGAAGAAGGTTCCTGTATAATGTGAGGCTTTACATGTGGGATGAGCCATTCTTATACAGGCTCTGTGCAGATCAGTTGGTGCGAAGATGTGTTCCTGAGGAGGAGATGAATGCCATACTTCATAGCTGTCATGCCTCGTCATACGGAGGTCATCATGGTGGAGACAGGACCGCCCAGAAAGTGCTATAATCAGGTTTCTATTGGCCAAAATTGTTTAGGGATGCACACGCCTTTGTTAAAATGTGTGACAGGTGCCAAAGAACCGGAACGATCACAAAGAAGCACGAGATGCCGCTGCAAAACATTCTGGTAGTGGAGTTTTTTGATGTTTGGGGAATTGACTTCATGGGACCGTTTCCGTACTCCAATGGTCATAGGTACATCTTGGTGGCAGTCGATTATGTGTCTAAGTGGGTGGAGGCCATTGCTCTTCCCACTAATGATGCAAAGGTGGTGGTAAGCTTTGTTAAGAAGCACATCTTCACACGTTTTGGAACTCCCAGAGTGTTGATCAGTGATGGAGGAACGCATTTTTGCAACAAACTGCTGAATAATGTTCTTGCAAAGCACAAAGTCAAGCACAAAGTTTCCACTGGCTATCACCCCCATACGAGCGGTCAAGTGGAAGTGTCAAACAGAGAGGTAAAGCGGATTCTTGAGAAAACAGTGACTGCAAATAGAAAAGACTGGGCAGGGAAGTTAGACGATGCATTGTGGGCATATCAAACTGCATACAAAACTCCCATAGGTACTTCCCCCTTATAAGTTAGTTTATGGGAAGACATGTCACTAGCCCATCGAACTTGAACACAAGGCCTATTGGGCAATTAAAAAGCTGAATATGGATGGGGACTTGGCTGGCGAGAAGAGGTTGCTGCAACTCAACGAGCTTGATGAGTTTCGTTTGCACGCATATGAAAATGCCAAATTGTATAAAGAGAAGACTAAGAGGTGGAATGACAATCACATCCAACATCGAGAGTTTGAGCCAGGGCAAGAAGTTCTTTTATTCAATTCAAGGTTGAAGCTTTTCCCAGGAAAGCTTAAATCTCGTTGGTCAGGCCCTTTTGTTGTGGTAAGTGTGAAGCCTCATGGAGATGTGGAGTTGCGGGATATGAGTTCAACTGGTACTTTCTTGGTGAATGGTCAAAGGATAAAACATTACTGGGCTGGTGACTTTGCACGTCACAAGACCTCGATGGACTTGACGGATGCTTGAGAACGTGTTGAGTCGTGCCACGACGTTAAATAAGACGCTGGTTGGGAGGCAACCCAACAATAGTAGTAGTGTTAATTTTGTGTTTTAGGAAGAGCTAACCAATGCAGGTGACAAAGGGCAGGTGCTAAGGCCATCGAACGGGGTAAGAACAGGTGAAAAATTGAAGAAAAAAATCGCCCAGGTCCGCGCCCGCGCTACTGGACGCGCTAAACTGCAAAGTTTCTGCCTTGGCCGCGCACCTGATCGCGCTGTTGAACGCGCTACTAGCACGGACGTGCTACCGGACACGCTAGTAGCTCTTGGGTTATGTATTGGACGCACTAAATCTAGCGCGCTCGCGCACCTGGGCGCGCTAGTTCCGTTAAAAATAAATCCGGCGTTTTCAAGTGTATTTTCAGTTTTTTGTTTCTTTTTATTTTGTTTATTCTTTAGACTCAATTACCCATTTCCCCCATCTAATAAATGCCCCCCCTCCCCCGTACTTGAACCCCCCATTCAACAAAAGAAACCCCTCCCCCATTCCAACTCAAACACAAACAAAACCTTCCTCCAAACACTCCCAAATCCCAAACCCACCCGTCCCCCATCTCACGACCCCCCCCCCCCCGAGTTCACTAGCATTTCCCCATTCTCCTTCATCACAGGTATGAGCCCTAGTTTCTTTCTTCTTTTTATTTCTCTCTCTATTTTTTTAGATTTTTTGGTTGTATTCTTATGCCTATGTTGTATTAGTTGTACTTAGATTTTGTAAAGAAATTGGTGCAAGATGGTGTTGTGTTGGTGGATGATAAGTGTGGGGTGGAATCCCACTTGATATGTGATGTTGGTGAGTGTCAGTGGATGATTCTTGTTCTAAAAATTTTAAAAAGGGGTTGTAAAGGCCTAATGCCCACAAGGTGTTTGTGGAAAGGTCCCAATGATCGTGATTATATAGTTTGTGACCCCTTATGCGTGTGAAGTCTGAGTAACCACATTGAGTTACAAAATTTCTGTTGGGCTATGCTAATGTGTCTCTGTTTTGCAGGCATCATGACTCCATCTAGGAAACGATGCGCCACAAGGGCCTCGTCGAGCAGCCAGGCTGGTTTATCTAGGTCACGAGGGGCTGCACCTGCACACTCCTTTGATAGTTCCAAATTTGTTTCGGCCAATGCTCAGGCCCGATTTGCAAAAAAGGTTCGTAAAATGCCAATTTCGGAGAGAGGTATTAACGTCAGACAGCTCCAGAGACATTGCCCTCACATGTACGAGGAGTTGGTGAGGCGGGGGTTGCACATATTCATCAATGAGCCCGGTGAGGGCAATGCAATAGTTGTGCGGGAATTTTATGTGAATGTGGTGGAGCATGATAATGGAGTAGTCATGGTGCGCCGAAGGGTAGTGAATGCTTTTGTTGAGGCGATACAGACGGCCTACTAGCTGCCTCCACCTCCAGTTGGTTATGATGACTTCTATGAATATGGCCGCAACTCAACGAACGAAAAATGGGCACGATTCTTTGAGACAATTTGTGCAGTTGGGAAAGAAGTGTTCTGGATGGACTATGGGGAGAAGTTTCACTCCTCAGCAAACACCTTTGAAGGGAAGTGCTGGCTGTACCTCATAAACAACAGCTTGATTCCGTCTCACAATACTACAGAGGTCAATGGGCCCCGCGATGCGTTGATTTGGTGCTTTGTAAATGGTCACGACTTCGACGTGGCCAAAGTGATGCATGAATAGATATTCGTCCGCATCCAAGTCAAAAGTTATGTGTTCTTTTACCCTTCTTTAGTTACTCAACTATGCATGGATGCTCAGGTGCCCGAAAATCTAGCTGTGGATGGGTTGGTGAAAAGGGAAGGCCAATTCCGTGCTGATAAGGTGACCATGAGCAAGGAGCCGGGAGTAGTAGAGGAGGAGGCGAGAGGTGACCGGTCTGTGAGTAGTAGCTCTGATGATTCTCATGACGGAGAGGATGCTGAGGAGACATGGGGACAACACTACAGGCTCAGGAGCAAAATGTGGCAGCAGCAAGACCATCTGGGACGGCAACATCTTCAGGAGCTGCCCGGGTGTCCCATTTTATTGCGATGGAGGCGGAGATGGCTAGTTTGAGAACCTCCATGACTGATTTGGGCACTCGAGTAGACGCGGTAGCTGACCGACAAGTGAAGTCGGAAAAGAAATTCATGGACTGGCTGCGAGCTCTGGGTCGTGCATGCCACGTCAACCCAGACACCGTCTCCGACCAGGAGTGAGCCTTCGGGGAAGTTCCTTTACCTCACTGCTCTTTCAAATTTTAAGCCATGGGGACATGTCTTCATTTTTAAGTGTGGGGTGGGGATTTTTTCATTGTATGTATGTGATTGTATCAATTGACTGTTGGTTTTGTTTTGTTTCATTTTGCTTTGATAATTTTGATGTTGTTAAGTAGGAATCGTTAGTTTAAAATAGTTATATGGCTCGTTCCGACGATGGATCCCTGTCGACGGGGTTCTTGAGGGACTGAGTTGAAAAAAATGGGGGCAAATACGTAGACTCCTCCTGATGACGGATCCTGTAGACAATTTTCTTGAGGGAAGTTAGTCTAGAGAAAACACCAAAAAGATTTTTTTATTTTTTTCTTAGATAGTGTAGCAACTCCCCTTGGTTTTTCTTTAGGCCACGGTTCTTTTCCAAGGGTTTAACTTGAACCGGGTATAGGTAGTTTTCTTTTTATTTTGTAGATTAGGTTAATGGGAAGAGAACCCATAGCGTTGACACGCCTGAACACAATAGACCATAGAGTCTAACGCTTAGTCTTATTTGTTGAATCTTACTAAAGTGCTTTAATTTGTATGTTTGTTGCTGAATTGAATGCTCGTAACGAAACATCTTGATGAGCTGATCTGGAATGAGTCTTATGCCATGTATGGTGAGGTTTTTGTGTAGTCCATATATTGTACTTGTGTCTAGAACTTGCCCGGTATGTGAGTTGAAGCGGAATTTTAGGTGATGCTACGGTTTGAAAAATGATTTTAGGCTTTCTTTGATCTTTTTGAGCTTAATTGCTTGTCACAAATAAAATTTTTCCCTGGTTAACCCTTTTGAGCCTATGGACTTTTGTTTGGCACCCGCATTACGAGCCTATACCTTTTTTGTTCTTAATTGACATTGTTTTTATCCTTTTACCTCTTAAAGCACTTTAATTGTGAGATGAGCGCTAAAAGAAGTAAGAAGGAACTAAGTGTGAAAATTGAGTTAAAAGAAGAATAAGCTGAAAAGAAAAAAAAAAGAGAAAGGAATACATTGTGTCTTGTTCCAACTAGTGGGTATGAATTAATATAGTGCTTAAAGAAGAAGGGAGTATTTTTAGGGTGATATTGTTTATGGAAGTGAAGTGGGTTGAAGAATTTGCACTAAAGTTGCTCATGTGATGTGTTAAAGTACTTAGGAGGGTTAGTCCATATTCCGAAATATATCCTACCCGTCCCTTAGCCCACATTACAACAAGGAAAAAGTCCTAATTGATTTTGGGTCGAGCAAGCCTACATTAGTAGAGATTTACATTAAGGGCAAGCTTATGGTACCAATTGCATGCATGTGACTTCTTTTGTGAGGGTGAGTGATTTCTTTGAGACATGTGAGCATATGATGCAAATGTGTGGATTGAATTCAATTTTCGTTGATGTGATTGTGAGGGCATATGATTCGTGACAGAAAAGCAAGTCTTGACTTCTGTGTAGAGTACGTTGAGGAAGTATGAATATTGCATGGCACTTGAAGAGTCGACTTTTGAGGCTAGGATTGTTCACTGCTAGGCGTATGTATGTAAATTGTTCTGGGTGTAGGGCTTTAGGGGAAATAGTTGAGTGAAGGAACCTTTAGAATGTATAGTTTGATTGCTCGAGGACTAGCAATGAAGTAAGTGTGGGGTGTTGATAATAGGTTAAATCTAGGTAATTTGGCGATTGTTTATGCTCCCACTTGATTATATTCCAATATCATAATATGGTTAATTGATGAAAAATAGGCTTTAATTGTGAATTGTATATATTGCAGGATGAGGAGCCTAGGTGATGCCTTAAACAGTTGTGATTGGAACCATTTTGGAGCAAGAAAGACCCCTCAGAGCTGAGTACGCTTGAAGACGAGGAACAGAAGTGATGAAACACAGAACTGGACAAGCGCGCCCAGGTGCGCGACCGCGCTACTTTTAGCGCGTCCATGACAGAATCTCATCCAATTAGCGCGGCCAAATGCGCGTCCAGGTGCGCGGTCGCTCTGTCAATCAACAATCTAGGTAAATCGAATAGTCATTTTAATCTAAGAACATAACATGATTGTTAACTAGCCTATGACCCTGGAATATCCTCTTCCGTTGTTTGTTACTCGAAATTGTTATTTCTTTGGTTAATTGCTCTAGTTAGATTATTGCTTGGTAGGTTAGGTAGTAAAACAATTACATCTCTATTTTGTGAAAAACCTCTTGGATAGACAAATTAATTGAGTTTGAATTTGTCAACAGTTAATCATAAGTCTTCGTGGGAACGATACTCTACTCACTACTCTATTACTTGACGATCACGTGCACTTGCGTGAGTGTTTTTGGTCACAACAGCATCCCATCATTTCATATCAGCCACTGTGGGCAAATTATCATCGTATACCAGTTGATCAGATGGTGGTGCATATATAACGCCGTAACATTTTCCCATATCCCATATATATATAAGTACATATATACGCGCATATAACATTATTTGGTCATAGGACAATGTACATGTAAATGAATGCAATGCATGAGGAGTACGTTAATAAAATCTTTTGGAATGTCCTAAGACCATTATCGAACTACTTGACAGTTGAAATTAAAGTAAGTTACTAATAAGCTAAGTATTAATTACTTGCCTACTACAAGTGGAATATGGTAAATTATAATACTGGTCCTGGTCTAAGGTGATGATACATGTATATACCCATGTAATATAGACACCCAAAAATGGTGTTCGAGTAAACCCAAATAAACATCCACATAAAACCTTCTTGTGTTTGCTTGATGCCTTCTACTGAATCACTTACTTTATAAAAAAAACCAACATAAAATCTGTACACAAACACCTAAGTGGTATTTGAACAGACCAAAAGACCAAACAAAAACAAAAAACAGTCCTTCGTACCCCCTTACATTACTTAATTAGCCTTTTCACAATCAGCTGCAATGTTCTCTTTCTCCTTACCACATTAATTTAGGCTAGTTTCACTTCATATGGTGCTTATTAAAATGTGTTTTCAATTCTCGAGCCAGTGTCATTTACTTCATGTCCCTGATATTTAGTAACATACTTTTCCGGGACCTCGGTAATTACGGCTTTTTTTTCCCTTTTTGCTGACAATTATGCATGCAGTTTTATTTTTTTCTCTTGGACCTATTAAGCTTAAGATAAATCTATTCAGAGAATGTGTAATATCATGAGTTAAACTTTATTAACTTACGTATTTTCTGAGACCCAAGAACAGATGATAGAATAACATAACATATGGGATAATAAGAATATACACATCTCTAGCATTTCTACGAATAAAGTAATTTATGAAAGTTGTGCATTTCCTCATTTTGCTTGTGTCGTATAGATCATGCCAAAAAGAAAGAAAGGATGACCTTAATATACCTGGAGATACTATTTTCGGAGAAAATATTTTTTATTCTCTCATATGCCCATTTATTTATTTTTATACAAACTCATCATATGATGTATACACTGGAACTAGCATGCCATAAAAGCATGTAGATATCTTACTAATAAAAGCTACTGCTGAAAAACCAAATTAATGAGAAAATGAAGAGTCATTATGAAGGTACACAAGCACACCCTGGCTTCCAAAGTAACACTCATATGAATTTCTCTCTTTCCTTAAACTGTTACTTATAATTTGCAATAACAGGGCGACTAGAACGTATGGCATATAACTACTTAAGGAGTAGAACAAGTAACACCTACAAGCAAGGGTTGACTATGGGTGCCAATTAAGTGAGTTGGATAAACTTAGTGGGTTATAAGAAGTATACAATAATGGGACAAACTCCCCAGCTCACTGACGGGGAATCTTTGTGTTGGGGTTTTTTTGTTGAATATTTTACCCTTTTTCATATACTTAGTGGATTTAGAGCTTTTGTATGGCTTGGCCAAAAATTCCTTTCAAAGTTACATCTAGAAATATGATCTAAGAGTCACCTAAAGACTCTTATACTGCTGCGACGTTTTGGAATGGTAAATCTTATCCAATAATGTAATAATTAATTCCTTAATTAATTTGCTAACCCCTCAATAATCAATAGTTAACCAATTATCCACATAATTAAGAATTATCTTAATTATCTTAAAATACTACTTACTTTTAATACACTTTATAGACTACTATCATGGTTATGTGGTACTATATAAAAAAATACATACACTATTATTTTATTAAAACATCCATGTAAAGCTATATATATATTTTCAACCTCTAATTTTTCTAATCTCGTATAAAGAGTATAAATTTTTGTACATTTAATTCTTAAAGTGGTAAAAAGATAACCTTCTTTTCTTGTGGAAAAAAATAAAAAAAATAATTCATATCTTTGCAATAAAGAAAATCTCATAAACTTTTCTCATATTATGTGTATAATTTAAAACATATTATAAAGTAGTAATATTAATAGCTATATAAAATTATATTTTTCAAACCATTTTTTTCTTCACAAAAATGGTTCCACTCAAATGCAGGGTGTAACACCTTATTTCTCAGAAACAAGGATGAAACCTTTGCAGTCTTTATTGCTTTTGTAAAGCAGATTCATGTGAAGATGAGCCATAATGTTGTGAGAATTAGAGAGATTATTGATATGGCTAATGGGAAGGAAGATCTAATGACTCAAGTCAAGGAGTCTAGTGGAGAAGATGCAGTAGAACGTCAAGCAAATTCAGAGGAACCTGGTCCTTCTATCACATCAACTAAAGTTGAAAATAAAGTTGATGATGATGTACTAGGAACTTCTGATGCAGAGCAAGAAAGTGGTACTCACACTTCTATTGATGTCAATGATGGGTCTCACTTGGCGGAACCTGGTCCCTCACATCATGAGACTCATGTGTCTAATTGGAAGCATAACAGCTCACATCCTCTGCAAAACATAATTGCTCCTTTGGATTCAGGGATTCAGACTAGATCAAAGACAAGAAATATAGCTTTCCTGTCTCAAACTGAGTTGAAAAATATCAAGGAAGCATTGAAAGATACTGATTGGATTGTTGCTATGCAAGAGGAGCTCAATCAATTTGAGAAGAACAACGTGTGGAACCTGGTTCCTCGACCTTCAGATAGAACAGTCATTGGAACTAGGTGGGTGTTCAGAAACAAGCTTGATGAGTTTGGCAACACAATAAGAAATAAAGCCAGGCTGGTGGTCCAAGGCTATAATCAAGAAGAACGAATTGATTCTGATGAAATTTTTTATCTAGTTGCAAGAATGGAAGCCATCAGAATTGTCATTGCTTTTGCATCTCATATGGAATTCAAACTATTCCAAATGTAAGTTAAGAGTACATTTCTGAATGGATATTTCAAGGAAGAAGTTTTTGTCAAACAATAACCTAGTTTTGAATGCGATCAACATCCTGAACATGTCTTCAAGCTTGACAAGGCCTTATATAGATTGAAGCAAGCCCCTCATGCATGGTATGAAAGGTTGTCCAGGTTCCTTCTGGAGAATGGCACCCCTAGAGGAAAAATTGACAACACTCTTTTTTTAAAGAAAATAGGGAAGAATATGCTAATTGTGTAGGTCTATGCTGATGACATCATTTTTGGTGAAACAAATAATTTTCTATGTGGGAGTTTGAAAAGATTATGGAACGCGAGTTTGAGATGAGTATGATGGGGGAATTGAACTTTTTTCTAGGACTACAAGTTAAGCAGACCTCTAAAGGAACGATGATAAGTCAGCAGAAATACATTAAGGAGATTCTAAAGAAGTTTGAGATGGAAAGCTCAAAGACCATTGATACCCCCATTGCTACTGCCATTAGTCTAGACATGGACGAACCTGGTTCCCCTATAAATAAAACTATGTATCGGGGTATCATTACATATCTCTTGTACCAAACAACCAACATTACTAACATTGTGTTTAGTGTTGGGTTGTGTGCTAGATTCTATAGCCCTCTCTACTACAGAAGCTGAATATGTAGCAGTTGCCTCCTGTTGTGCCTAACTTCTGTGGATAAAGCAATAATTGTAAGACTTTAGTGTATTTTCTAATATATGCCATTGTTGTGTGATAAAATAAGTACCTTCAATATGGCAATGAGCCTGGTTTAGCATAAGAGGACAAAGCACATTGATGTGAGACATCATTTCCTAAGGCACAATATTGAAAAAGACTCATCTGTATGAAGTTCTGCAAGATAGAAGACTAGGTAGCCGATATCTTCAGCAAAGCACTGAGTAGAGAGCATTCCAAAAAAAATCGACTAGAATGGGTTTGATCAAGTTGAACTAGGGACTTTGGTCCCTTGATGATTGGATATGAAAGGATGGTAAGGTGAATTTCTAAAAAATGTTTTCTGCAAACTTCTAACGCAATTCTATACCATTATAGGTAAACACGTATGGAAACTATAGGACAAACAAGCAGTTAATGACATTGCAATTTTTCTTTGAAGGATGATGCCCATTTTTTCAAAATTAGTCAGGAAACCTGGTTCCTATGACTCAGGTTGGTAGTTCCTCTTACACTTAAAAGAATTTTTGTTCTGCTAGTGTGCCACATCATTAAGTGCTTTCGCCTTTTCTAATACCTTCCAAACCAAATGACACGCCCGTTACAAATCGACCTATCTGCTTATTAATTAAATCGCATCCATTTGTAACAGGACCCTCTTTTCCCTCTAAATACCCCCAAAAGGTTAGTCTCTCTCATAATTATCTACATTAAACACACCTTCACTCCGAATACCCACTTCTTGTGCTATTCACTCTCCAAAATCGACCATGTCTTCACCACAATCTGAGTCTCCAAAAGCCACCACTGAAATCCCTGTCGTGTCTTTGTCTCATGATGTACAACCATCAGGATCATAGCACCAAACTACACCCTCTAAAACCCCAACTTCCAACCAACCACCACTTACAATTTGGTCCTACTCCATCCAATTCTGGTTCCCATTGTAATCATAAAAATAAAACTCCTAAAAAGTTTGTTGGTTCTCCTTCACCATCTGCTACCACGTAGAAAATGGAAGTAGAAGGACTTTTGTCCACTCCCCCCTTTCTTCAAACCACAGAAGAAATAGTAGAAAGAGATGAAGGTGCAGAGGTCTCTAGTCAACGGGTTGAGGAAGAATTAGTGGACAAAATGGCCATCACTGATCCGAGTGGTGATGAGTCAGTACCTGGTGTCTCTGGAACCCCAATTGTCTGGGGGTTTGATCTGAATGTTTTGTCATTATCGGGTAATGCTCCACCCTATTCTACTGGTACTGTATTGTTGAATAATGAGGGTGAGAAAGATGAAAATATTTTGACTGTTGTTGCTGAGGGAAGTCTAGTTGGGGATTCTGTGTCTGGTTGTATGAGTACTAGGGTTCAGAGGGGAGAACTAGGAAATAAGGACCAGGAGCTTGAGGTGACAAGACACCGGTTAGTACTACAGAGGAGCTTACAGAGGGACCTAGTCCCTCTGCCAAAAAGGATTTCTCTGCTCTTACGTGGGATGAAACTTCACAATCTACTAAATAGCCCCTAGACACTACTGACCCTGCATTTTTCCTTTACCTTGATGCAACTTTAGATATTTATACCCTGCAATGAAGTCAGTGTAAGAGGGAGAAGGAGATGAAAGTGATGAAGAATATGGCAATTTGTCTGTAGCCCAATTTATCACTACTAGGAGTGGTGGAACTGTTAAACAAATTTCTATTTCTAAATGACCTACAACTAGGTAGCTAAAAGAGGTTGCTCTAGACAATGCTCTAAAGGAGAATAAAGAGAAAAAGAAAAGAAGAAGACTTGTGAAAAGTAGACTGGTTGATGAGGAGTATGTGCCTCCAACAAGTGTTGTGGAAGTATAGGATGAGGAGTTGCATGAACTTGCTCCTTTTGTCCGTAAAACATCTAAGAATGTTGTGTCTGTGAAACAGAAGAAGGTATCATCTGCAAAGGTTGCTAAAACTGGTGACAAGAAAGTGTTGAGAAAGAGAAGTCTGGTGAGAAGAAGAAGTCTGTTGTGAAAGAGAAAAGTGTTGGGAAAAAAAGTCTCAAGCCAAACAGTAGTGAGGAACCTGGTTCCTCAAAGAAGGCTAGAGTTGATGTGTCTGAGCTTGAAAGGAATGCAAAAATGAAAAAGCAAAAAGTTTTGTGGGGCAGATTTTTGACACTGATATTTTTGATAAGTCTAAATGAGGCAGTTGGTTGAAATCTGTGACATCCAAAAGTGGACTCATCTCTTTACTATTCAAAGTCCAAAGGTTTATGAGAAGGAAGTTCGCAGTTTCTATGTTGATCTATTCATAGTAGAAGGTGACACCATCTGCTTGAAGGTCAAGGGGGCAGGCTATGTGATTGATGAGGCTATGCTCTGGGATATTCTTGGGGTGCCTAGTGAAGGGCTCTCAACTGTGGAAGGGACCAGTTCCCCAAGTTTTATGAAGCTTATTCTCAAGCCTTAAGTTGTTCAATAAGGGGAACGAGTGCACAAGAAGACATAGTTTCTAGATTACCAACTCCTATTTTGAGTTGGTGATCAAGGTCTTTCAACCACGAGCTGAAAGGCAATCCATTGCCTCTATAGCGGACCTTGTTCTTTTGGAGGTACTAGACGACTACACTCCCATCAATATGCCTGGGATTTTGATTAAACATATGAATAAGGTGGCAACTTCAATGATGGAAATCATGGGTTGCCATATGGGTTCCTGCTCACAAAAGGCTTTGAACGATTTGAGGTCCCCTTGGGGAGAGAATCTATGGGAATTCATAAGAAAATGTTCTCAATGAATACCTTGGGGGAATGCGAGTATGTTGACAAAAAAGGGGAATTAGCAGCAGTTCTACAATCTCTCAACTTATTAATGCTCAGAGTGCTGTAATAAGGAAATCAGGCAGTTGAAGGCCTAGAATGCCATTCTTGAGAGTAAGCTTAATCAAGCCAGCACGGAACCTGGTTCTAGCAGTGCTCAGAGTGGAGAAGTTTCCCGCTTGACGACTAAGAATATAGAGTTGAGGAACATGTGGAGAACCTGAAATAGCAGCTGATCAATGAGCAGAAAGCTGCTAATTATCATGTGGATGGTATCTTCAAGGCTTTTGCTCCCTTGTCCTTCCCTTCCTCATCCAGTGTCCCTAAATTGTCCCTTTGTCACCGTCCTTTTTGTCATCTCCTACCAAATCTCACAATGTCCATTCTGTTATCTATCCCCTATGGTTGTGGTACTTTAGTTATGTTTAATTTGTTTATGTCTATGTAATGATCGTATTGTTGTAATGGTTCTTTTCCCTTAAACCAATGAGCATCTTAGTCCTTTTTAATGCATGTTATACTCTTGTGTTCTATTTTTAGCTATGTTGTATGCACACAAGTGGCATGAGTTAACTTTGTTGGGCTTCTTTTTGCATTTACTTGTCTGTTTTTTATGATACTATAAAGGGGAGGAAAATTAATGGGGAGAAACAGGTTCACAAGGGGAATATGGCTATTCAGCAGGGGGAACAATATGGAGATATGGTTCTTAGGGGGAATCTCAGTTCTACGATTGTCATCATCAAAAAGGGGGAAATTGATAATTTATGTTTCTTCTTTTTGATGATTTAACAAACTTCATATGAGTACCAGATAGGGAACCTGATACAACTAGCATCTCCGTGTTCAGAACAACTATTCAAATGTTTGGCACAAGTTTCAATGAAATAAGTTAAGGGAATAGCAGAGGAAACAAATAGATATCAGTTCCTTCAATCACAATACAAGTCAACTCTTACAGTTGTTAAAGGTGTTGTACTGCACACGCAACAGTACAACAACAGTGGTGAAGCATGATATGTATCGGACACTCCCTTGCATCATCTTTGATGACCTTACATATATATTACCAACATAAGGCAATGGATTATACACACTTGCAGAACCTAAATATCATTTACTCTCAAGTGTGTAGCCACCTTTATTCTCCCAAATGCATTGAAGAACAGAATATCAACATAAGGATGGACCAGATCTGACCATTCATTACATTGTGTGTCCATTGTTTTGAGCAAACAGGAAATATATATATTAATAACTAAAGAGGGTTCAGTACAAGTTTATCATAAGATGTGTCACAAAGGACACACTGGTTTTCTAAGTTTGCTAACAGTTGGCAAGCTTCAAAAGATAGTAGTTTTTCATGAGTAGTAATTTCTAGTCTTTCACTATTCACAAAATCTATTACATCACTTGGAGGTCTAACAAAAGCTTTTGTGTGTCCTTAGTAATGTTGTGTCTTTGTTTATGTTATTCATTTGTAACTCCTACTCAGTTTAATCAAAAGCATCTTGTAGGATACTTTGTAAACCATAAACTGTGGGGTTGTGTTGACTAGAGTTAGTCAATTGGTTAGCTTTGTAATAAAATTATTACAAAGAGGCTTGCAATATAATTATTTTAAGTATGTGAGGAATTAAGTACTTAATTCCTAGATTACAATAGGTTGTAATCTAAAGTTGCTCAGTTAGTGAAGTTGAAATCTTACGAGTGTAGGTCGTATTTATTAATCCCGTGAGATGCTAGTTTTTCATGTAAATATTGTTGTAGTTATTTACTTACAGCTATGTTCTATGGGAACTTATAGAGAACCATGTTCTTTATACAGTTTTGTGGACTCTAAGTTTACATCTGGTGTTCACGGATCACAGGAGTATACAACACTTATTCAAACAAAAGGACCTAACTTGAGGCGATAGATGTGGTTAGAGCTACTAAATTACTATGATATCATAATTCTTGATCATCCCAAGATGGATAATGTGGTGGCTAACACTTTGAGTATAAAGGATAAGGGCATGGGTAGTCTTGATTTTACTCCAGTTGGAGAGATACTGTTAGCTTTGGTTGTTCGAGCTTTGGCCAATAGGTTTGTGAGGTTGGATGTTTCGGAGCTTAGTTTAGTTCTTGTTTGCGTGATTTCACGGTCTTTTTGTTTGCGTGCATCAAGGTGTTTTAGTATGATGATCCCTACTTGTTGTCCTTAAAGACATGGTACATCAGGGTGATGCTAAGGAGGTGACGATTGGGGATGATAGGGTATTGAAGTTGCAGGGTCGGATCTGTGTTCCGAATATGGATGGTTTGTGTGAGTTGATTCTTGAGAAGGCTCATAGTTCATGGTATTCCATTTAGCCGGGCGTCGTGAAGATGTACCATGATTTTGAAGTAGCACTACTGGTAGATAAGAATGAAGAAAGATAGGATTTATCTTGGTGAGATTGTTCGCCTTTATGGTGTGCTAGTGTCTATTATCTCAGATCACAACACGTAGTTCACATCGCATTTTTGGAAAGGCATGCATCATGAGTTAAGCACATAGGTCAAACTGAGTACGAAATTTCATCCAAAGACGAACGGCTAGTCAGAGTGCACTATTCAAATTTTGAAAGACATTTTACGTGCCTATGTTATTGATTTTGAGGGTTCAGGGGATCAGTTTCTACTCTAGCAGAGCTTGCCTACGACAAAATCTATCAGTAGAGCATCCAAATAGCTCCGTACGAGGCCTTATATAGGAGGTGATGTCTTTCTCCGGTTGGATGGTTTGAGCCTAGGGAGACTAGCTTGTTGGGTACTGATTTGGTTTGTGATATTTTTGAGAAGGTGAAGTTGATTCAGGACCGACTTTGTACAACGCAGTCTAGGAAGAAGAGTTATGCTGAAAGGAGGGCTTGTTATGTGGCATTCATGGTGGGTGAGAAGGTTCTACTCAGAGTTTCGCCCATGAAGGGTGTGATGAGGTTCGAAAAGAAGGGAAATTTAATCCCTTAGTATATTGGTCCTTTTGAGATTCTTGAGAGAGTGGGTGAGGTGGCTAACAGACTTGCATTGCTACCCAACTTATCGGGAGTGTTCCATATTTTCATGCTCTAAAAGTGTTATGGTGACCCGTCGCATGTGTTAGATTTTAGCTCAATACAATTGGACAAGGATTTGACCTATATTGAGAAGATGATGGCTATTCTAGATAAGAAGATCCGAAAGCTAAGGTCGAAGAGCATTGCATCGGTGAAGGTTCAGTGGAGAGGTCAACCGGACGAGGAGGTGACTTGGGAGACCAAGAATGATATGCAAAGATGATACCCTCGCCTTTTTGGCACTTCAGGTATGTCTCTATACTTGTTTGAGGATGAATATTTGCTTAAAAGGGAGAGAATATAACGACATGGCCGGTCATTTTGAGTATTTTACCCAATTTCCCCTATATGATGCTTTACATATATAAATTTATGATTATGGGACTTGCCGGGGTAGTTGGTTTGGTTTCAGAAGAGTTTTGGATTGATTTGGGACACTTAGTCCCTTGGTTGGAGGCTTAAGTTGTAAGAGTTGACCAGAGTTTGACTTTAGTGTAGATGACTCCGTAATAGTGTTTTGATGGTTTTACTAGCTTCATATAGTAATTTTGGACTTAGGAGTATATCCGAATTTGGATTTGGAAGTTGCTAGGTTGTTTTTGATTGAATTGGCGAAAGTTGGAAAGTTGATAGGTTGTTTTTTGATTGAATTTGCGAAAGTTGGAAAGTTGATAGGTTTGACCGAGTGTTGAATTTATTGATATCAGGTTCAAATTGAGGTTCCTTGAGTTACTATAGGCCCGTTGTGCCAAGTGGGACTTTCATGCAAAATTTAAGGTCATTCCGAGTTGATTTAATATGGGTTGACATGCGTTCTGGAAGTTGAAAGTTCATCAGTTCGTTATGCTTTAAATGAGGAATAATTCATAGTAATGGTGCTGTTTGGGGTGATTTGAGGCCTCGAGTAGGTTTGTGTTATGTTTCGGGACTGGTTGGTATGGTAGGACAGTGTTCCGAGGGCCTCGAGTGAGATTCAAATAGGCTTTGGATCATTTGGTGTGGCTTTGGCCAATAAGTTTTGGTGTTTTCTCACCTGTGGCATTTGGTCCGTATGTGAGAGTTCGCAGAAGAAGACACGGGACCTCATATGTAATGTTTGGTCGAGCTCAAGGGTTTCTACCAGTGTGGCCATGTGTGCGCATAGGCGCGACCGCAGATGCGAGTTTTGGTTAGCAGGTGCAGCTTATGGTTCGCAGAAGCAAAATTTTGGGACATAAGTGGAGTCCGCATTTGCGATAAATTTTCCGCAGATGCGGTGTCATAGATGTGATTGAGGGACTGTAGAAGCGAAAAGATTGGGAAAAAATATTTTGGACGAGGGCTTTCATTTTATTTATCATATTTTGAGTTATAGAGCTCAGATTGTGCGATTTTGGAAGGGATTTTCACGATTTGAATTAGGGTAAGTATTCTTTACTTTACTTTGTTTATATTTCATGATTTCAACCTTGAATTTAGTGATTTTTTGATGAATCAAAATGAAAAAATTAGGGATAGTAAAAACTTTTATAAAACATAAATTAATTATTTGATGTCAGATTTGGATGAAACATATATATTTGGACCCGTATTGGAATTGATGTTCGAAGTTTGTAAGTTTTGTTGGGTTACAGGGTATGGGTCTAGGGTTGAATTTTTAGGTTGATGTTGCATAATTGAACCAAGATCGTAGCTTTATAGTTTGTGTGTGTTTCCTATGGCTTTTATTGATATTATTAAGTTGCTTCGACTAGATTCGAACCGTCTGGAAATGATTTGCGTGGGAAGGGCTTCTTAGAGTATTGATTTAGCGTATTTGAAATAAGTTTCTTACCTAACTTGGTATAAGGGAATTTTCCCTTAGTATTTGTTCTAATTTGGTATTTGTGTTATGTGAAACGATGTGTACATAAGGTGATGAGTGTATACATGGGCGTATGTGTTGGTTGTGATAGGATTAGATCTTAGGATATTAATATGCCTCAATTTAGAGTTGTTTGTTATATAGAACAAGCTTTTATCTTGTTGTTCACTCCCCGCACCCTTATATTATTATCATGGTTCTTGTATACATTATTATTGAGCTATGTGCTATATTGTGTTGTGACCATGGTATTGTTAATATGGTGTCGTGCTGGAACATATGTACGTGTTGCGCGGGGTGATTGTTATTTTTGTGTTGTGGTTGATATGCACATACGACGACATAAGGGTGGTGTATATATTGATACGCATGTAGCAAGATAAGGGGGATTATACGCATGTTGCTAGTTAGGGGATATACTTCATTTTGAGGCACACACGGCGTTATAAGGGAGCTTATGCGCATGAAGCTATTTAGAGAAAATGTTTTTAAATGTGAAACTCAAGCGGCGTCATAAGGGTGATTTGTGATTATGTTATGTGGTGTTTCAGGGTGATTGTTATTGTTATTTTTGTGTTGGACTAGGTTGGTGAGTTGAACATATCATTGATTTCCTTAAATGATTTCACTTAGTATTTTTACGAGTTGTTGATTAGTTTGTCGTGTTATCACTTGCTCTATTCTTTGTTTTTATATTTTTGTTTTGCTTTCCCTTGTTAGTTTTACATTGATATTCTGCACATGTTATTTGACTAGTGAGTATCTTAACTTGAACCTCGTCACTACTCCACCGAGGTTAGTCTTCATACATACCGGCTACCTATTATGGTGTAACCTATCCAAGTATCTTAGAGCATGCTGGTCATTAGTGGATTGATTCGAGTTGCTGTGGAGACTTCAAGGTATACCTGTTGCCTGCTCGTAGGCCTCAGAGTCACCCTCTTTAGTTTTTTATTATTGTTTATGTATTCCAAATAGTGATATACACTTGAGACTTATTATGTACTTCTTGTAGAGCTTAGGACTCAGTATTATCGTGTTTTGGGATTTATGATTATGGCATTCCACTATTGGTTATATTATGGCACTCTTCAGGCTTTCTTTAATGTTTAAGTTGGTATTTTCTTCTGATCTTATTATGTGCTAGGCTTACCTAGTCTTAGAAAATTAGTGTCGTCACGATCCTCAATGTGAGATTTTGGGTCATGACAATTTCAAACCCCTTGACTAAAGCAAGCAACTATACAGCAAAATCCCTTCTTCTTTTGTCATCAAATGCTTTAGCTTTTTCTACAGTTTTCATTGCTCTTCAGCTTTTGTCATCAAATGCTATAGACAAAGCTAAAGGTTTCAGATCTAAACAATTTCATTGCGAATTCATGCTTCAATCAGAATGGGCATTGATTAATAATTGCATTATCTACTGGATGAGGCAAAAATCTGGAGTTTGGGGGTTCATTTGGACCTGTCTTGAGCTTATTGAATCTCCTTCTTCTTCATATTCTTTTTTTCAGTGATTTGTTGTTAAATGGAGGTGTAATGCTGGACAGAAGGTATTCCCTAGTGTATATCTGTATAATTGGTATTAAGAAGGTATTTTCTAGTATAAATATTATATACCTGGTATTTATACACACTTCTATGATATTTTATGATTGTGTATTTACGGATAATGCTATTGTACGTGGCAAAATCAGAGAACTTGATTTCTTGCTGTTAAGTCACTTCGGAAGAACACCTCGAGACACCGAGGGCGGGAGGCCACGACCGAGTTCCCGACCTCGGGGCTCGTCAAGGCCCGACTTAGGAAAAAATGGAGATCGAAACCAGGAGAAAGAGGGAAGCTCCGAAGGCACATGACTAAGTCTAATAGGGCCGACATATGCTGAGGCGTCACGTCAAGCCATCCCATCTCCATACTTTTTAATTAACGCCCATGTACTTGCGGCCGAGTTCCCCTCCTATATAAAGGGGACTCACGCTACCTTGTAATGGACTGATGTTGCTCTATTTTTTCACAAGTGCAATAATATCTCTCTCTTTCTTTCTTTCTAACTTGCTCGTTCTCACTGGCCCGAGGCCACCTCGATATGCATCGTGTTCTTACTCGTTCTTCATCGTACGCCTTAGTACGTCCATAAAAAGCCTTGTTTAAATATATCGTCAGCTGTTATCCCATCCCCGACTATCCCCGATAGCTCGAGCTCGACCCCGACATCGACCCCGAGGTCCTTCATCGATCAGACCTATACCCGGGTAGCAGGCCCTACGGTTTAATTACTATCTCGTTTTAGCTAACTTTTCATCATTAGATTCCATATTATTAGCATCAACTTCTCTAACAACTAGCTCGGGAATAGATCACGTATGTTTAGAATCCCATTTACAAATTTAATTGTTGTTACCATTTTCAAGGTAAACAGCTATATAATTATATATTTTTCAGTTTATAACAGGGTGTATATATTGTACATGTATAATAGACTTCCGTGGAAGGTTGACACTTTTTTTCTTCTTCTTATTTTTTGGTATATATTATTACATATTCCATATACAATTTTATACAAAACTATACATTATTATACATTTACTGCACATGTGCAGTTAAAACTGAAATTCAAATTTTGCATCTTTTCTTACATTTTCTCGAATAATCTATATATAAATCTACTTTCCTTGTTGATTTAGTTGCTAAATCGCAAACTTGCAATAATATTATTTTTTATTTTATTTTTTATTTCTATTATTTAAAATTTGGGGGAGAAGAAAATTTAAGATTTTCGGATTGCATTGTGCATGGATTTGCATTTTTTGTAGATAGAATAGGATTGTATATGAACTTGGGGAAGAAGAACAGAAAATCACCCAATTTTCACAATTCAAGATCTCCAGAATAAAAAACACGAAAAATGCTCCTTTTTCGGATCTGAACCTATTATCTTTTGACTACATATTTACAAAGTTGTGACTGATCCATTCTACTGCAGTGTACGTTAGTCGGCCGTATATATGTGTAATTCTTTTTGAGGAGGCAGTGTCCTCGTCTTCTTGAGGGTCCGTCTCAGCAGAGGGGTCAGCCCTCGGCTTCAGCTCCAGTTACTTCACCACCCACTCAGGTAGCTAGGGGTGGAGGTCAATTAGCTAGGGGTCGCCCCAGAGGGGGAGATCGATCAGGTGGCGGTCGGGCCCGTTTCTATGCACTCCTAGCCAGACCAGATGTTATTGCTTCGGATGTTGTGATTACAGGTATTGTCTCAGTCTTCCACAGAGATGCCTCTGTATTATTTGATCATGGTTCCACTTTTTCACATGTATCATCATATTTTGCTCGTTATTTAGATACGCCTCGTGAGTCTCTTATGTCATATGTTCGTGTATCTTCTCCAGTGTGTGGTGACTATTGGGGGTCTGGAGACCCGAGTAGACCTTTTGTTGCTTTGTATGGTGGACTTCAATGTGATATTGGGCATGAATTGGTTATCTCTGTGTCGTGCTATGTTTGACTGTCATGCTAAGTAGTAACGTTGGCTATGCCGGGTGTGCCACACATTGAGTGGCGAGGTTGGACTGATTTTATTCCCAGTAGGGTGATTTCGTTCTTGAGGGCCCAGTGGATGGTTGGGAAAGGTTGTCTTTCATACTTAGCCTTTGTGAGGGATGTTAGTGCAGAGACTCCTAGTATTGATTATGTTCCTGTAGTGAAGGATTTTCCCGATGTGTTTCCTGCAGACATGCCGGGTATGCCACCGGACAGGGATATTGACTTTGGTATTGATTTGGTGCCGGGCACTCAGCCCATTTCTATTCCACCATATCATATGGCACCGGCGGAGTTGAAAGAATTGAAGGAGCAGCTTCAGGAACTCCTTAATAAGGGGTTTATTCGGCCTAATGTGTCTCCGTGGGGTGCACGTATTCTATTTGTGAAGAAGAAGGATGGCACGGTGAGGAATCACTTCAAACATGATTTTTTTCTTCTAGAAATAAAATTAACATAAAGATTATTATTCTCTCCGTCTCAATTTATGCGATGTAGTTTTACTAGGCATAAAGTTTAAAAAAAAGAGTTTTAAAACTTGTTGTCTAAAATAAGTCATAAATATTTATGTGGCTATAAATCATCTTATTAGCATAGTGAAATATTTTAATATCATATTTTTGCTAAATATAGAAAGGTGACTAAAAATGTAACGACCCAATCGGTCCTTTTGAGCATTTGTTTTTCTGTTCGGTGATTCATACTTCACTTTAGGATTTTGGGAGCTCGGTTTGAGGCAACATTTCAAGGGATTTTCAAAGAAATTGTTGGGGTAAGAATTCTTACCTCGAATTTTGTTAAATTATACTAATCTATCATTATTATTATCATGTGATTAAGGATTTGAGTTGGAAAAATGGGGGAAAAAGTGTAAAAATTCTTAGACTAAGTTTTTGGTTTTGAAAGGCTAAATGAGGTCGGATTTGGATAATTCTTGTATGGTTGGACTCGATATCGAATGGGTATTCGAATTTTAAAAAATTTGTCAGATTTCGAGACGGAAGCCCGAGTTGACTTTTTGGGGTGATTTTTTAATTCTTTTCTAAGATCATAATTTCATTATTTAGATTAGTTTCCTATGGTTATATGTATAGTATAAAATTGTTTTGGCTAGATTCAAGTTGTTCGGAGTTGGAAAATCGAGGGAAAGATCTTCTAGCTGATTGATTTAGCGTGGTTTGAGGTAAGTGACTTGTCTAACCTTGTGTGGGGAAATTCCTCTTAGGATTTGGTATAGTTGTAACAATTGTGATATGTGGAGGCCATGTACGCAAGGTTATTAGTGCGTACACAGGCTAAATATTGAGATTCCGATTTTAGCTACGTAGTTTCCTTTTCATGCTTTAATTGAGTTACTTTAGCATGTTATAGTCACCATGTTTAGTCTAATTTCACATGTCTACTTGGCTAATCTCTTATTTGCAACTTGTACTATATATTTAGTTTAATTACTTGCTTTTTTAATTCCGTATTCATTATTTAACTGTGGGATTCTTTACTTGAAAAAATTCTATCCTTGAAATATCGTGTTGTTGAGTTTGGGGTTGAGTTGCAAAGGCCGTGATTTCTATTGAGGAAAAGTGCACGATGTGAAATATAATTTTATTGAGTTGTTATGTTTTGGTATTCATGTTAGTATTGAGAGGATTGTTTGGCTGTTTGCACGAGATCTCTGCCGTGTTGTTATTATTAATACGCATGAACTGGTATAAGTTCAGGGTGTTGAAACCCATCCGTCGAGATAAGGTGGGATTGAGATGCTTGGATAGTAGGGAAACTACTAGAAGCCAAACAGTGTGATAAGGTGGGCTAAAACGCAGGGTGCTATTTCGGAAAAAATAAATTTCAAAACTAAATGTAAAGGCTTCCACAATGATATAAGGAAAGACTGTGAGTTACTTTTATGATTAGGGACTACGAAGTGGTACCTCGGTAGGGCCCCCCTGTTGATCTCTCTCTATTTGTTGTATATTTTTGGTTGTTGTTTCCTTAACAAGTAAAATCCTTGTTTTACTTTCGCGTTGTGTTAATTGCCTTGATTTCGTGTTGTTAACTTTCCATAAATTCTTTATTGTTTCACTTCTTTTGTCATTATCATTATATCATTACATCTTCTATCTTGTTTCTTATTATCTCCAGTAGGACCTTTACCTGACCTCGTCACTACTCTATTGAGATTAGGGTTGATACTTACTGGGTAATATTATGGTGTACTCATACTATGCTTCTGCACATGTTTTGGTGCAGATCCAGATACATCGTATGAGTCCCACCACTAGCGCGGAGCTTGCTTTTGGAGACTTCAAGGTACACCTTCCCCCGCCCGCAGGCCTCGGAGTCCCCTTCTATCATGTTGTTCCTTATTTCTTTACACTTTAATAGACAGTGATGTATAGGATTATCCAGCACTGTATCTAGAGCTTGTAGCTTATATCTCACCAGGTTTTGGGGGTAGTACGCATTGAGTTATAGTTTCTATTTATCAAGTTGCTAGAGTTTTGAAATTTTAAGTTTTATTTAATGTTTTTTCATGTTATTAGGCTTACCTAGTCTTAAAGATTAGGTGCCGTCATGACATTCTATAGAGGGAATTTGGGGTCGTGACATAAATCCTAATTGAAAAAGCTTTCCTAGTGATGTGCTTCTATTTAAACAAGACCTACCTTACATTAGATTATTATTATTAATCTAGAAACTTTATTTTGCTCTATAAGATTAAGTACTCATTACTTCAAAACAGAATGAGCATACAAGAAGGGAGGTGCAGGTGCACCACTGGTAGCATACGGAAAAAGACATTTTACATCTATAGTTTTATCCGTAGATGGATCATTATAAAAAGAAGTGGTTTCAGTATCTATATAGCTACATTCTTGATTGGTGTGGCTATCTTATGCTCGCAGGTGCGGAGGATTTACAGCAGTGGTGTCGTATTGGTTTACAAAAAAATAAGTGTGGATGGATCTTCTACGAGCCACGCCCGTTAGGTCATGTGTGTACTCTTTGAGGGCAAAAGTAGGAGCTTGTTCCATGGTACACAAAGCAGGACCACTGGGCAACTTAGAGTCATACTTAGCTAAAACATCTGCTACCATATTTGCCTCCCTATAGGTATGTTGGATGATAGGATCACCCAGCTGCATGAGAAAGAACCTGCAGTACCAACAAGATTTAAGTAATGCGAATTACGTTGTTTTATGATGGTAATTACCTCTTTTGCATCAATATTGATATCTAATGGATAACAATGGTGTTGTAATGTTATTCTAATGCCGACTACTAAGGCATGTAATTCCATGTGGATGCTATTTGCACTGGGGTTATTTCCAGCAAATCCCCATACCCATTTACCTTCATGATCATGAATTATTCCCCCCAATCCAGTGTGCTAGTGTTTTTGTGGCCGCACCATCTGTATTTACAGAAAGGCTGATGCACACATTAATCACTGGAACACAATAAAATAAAAATAAAGTAATTAGCAACCACATTATTTTGTGTAAATAACTTGTCGTGAAATTTACAATTACAACCATTTTTAATACATAAGAGCATAGAAGCACTAAAAAAATTCAGTACCTCCAACAGTAGGACTAAGACAGCTTTAGGGATTTTTTTCAAATATATCTCATGCCAAAAGAGTGAAGATCAACCATTTAAGTTCAAACAATTTCGGAAGGAAAGAAACTAATGAAAATCTTTACCCATGCTTTTTAGTATAACTAAAAGAATTTACTATTAAACACGTAATTCGACATAATAACTTAAATCATTCAAGTTCGGATTTAGTAATATAAAATTCATTACGCAAGAATCTGAAACATAAAATTTAACACATTTCATACAAGTTCTTCAACAAAATTTTAGTTCATAATACTATAAAGATTAGAATAGACGAGAAACCATAGTACTACACCTTGTATAAGCAAGATATTTTCAATACAACAAAAACAACCACAAGCCTAGTGAAATCCCACAAGTAGGGTCCGGGGAAAGTAAAGTGTATGCAGAACTTACCTTACCTAATGAAGATAGAGAGATTGTTTCCGAAAGACCTTCGACTCAAAAGAAGTGAAAATGAAGCAATAAACAGATAGTAGCAACAACCAGATAAGTAAACATGGGAAAACAAGATTTTTTCAATATATAATTGAAATGGAACTTCACTGCAAGTGCAAATTCAATTCTGAGAGAACACGCAGAAGAATACAAAATGGAGAACTGCGTCCAGAAGTAACAAACAACAACCAACTGAAACAAAGAAAACTTCACTAAAGAACTTTATTTTTTTCAAATAATAAAACTGTCTAGAATATCTTTCACTTTGAAAAAAATGCTTTTTTCCTTCCCCTGATGTGCCTCATCCTTCCAATATAAATGTGTGCGCGTGCGTTATATATTGATGTGAAGAAGTGGTGAGAAGAGTGGAGGAAGTGGGAAGTGAGGGGTGGAGTACGTGAGGGAGTTGGGGACGTGAGGGATTTTGAGAAAATGGGGATTATGGATGTTTGGAATCTTTTTGTGAGATAAATTTGCTAACCACTTTGTGAAGAAGTTGCCTCTTCTTTCTATTTTTTTGTATTCTTTTAGAAGTGAAGTTATATTAAAATATTAAGACAAGAATATTAACCAACTAGCTTTAGACTAAGAAAATTATAAGAAATTTAAATATTTACTTATATTTTAAATGACACTAAAAATAATACCATAGCTTATACAAATGCTAACTGAAAGAAATCATATAGTTTTTGTAATTTTTTAATTTTTCTCAAATAAAATCTATTAAAACTAAGATAAAATTTTAAATATCAAGATTAGACCTAGAAAAATATTGATGCTAAAATAGTATAAAATTCGGGTGTGGTAAAAAATTAGTTGTTCACACCAGCCCAACCAGTTGTAGTTGTTCAGGCCCAGGTGAGTCCACTTATGAGTGACGAGGAGCAGAAGAGGCTAGAGCGGTTTAGGAGGCTCCGGCCTCCAGCATTTAGTGGGGCTATGTAAGAGGAGGCTAGAGCGGTTTAGGAGGCTCAGGCCTCCAGCATTTAGTGGGGCTATGTAAGAGGATATCAGGGACTTCTTAGACAGGTGCCAGCGAATTCTTCACATGATAGGTATTCTGGAGACTAGTGGAGTCTCATTTACTACATTTCAGTTGCAGCCTTCAGATGGTGGGAGGCCTACGAGTTGATCAGGTCATTCGGTGTTGCACTACTTATGTGGCACGAGTTCTCTATTTTCTTCTTGGAGAAGTTTGTTCCACAAACCCACAGGGAGGAGCTGCGTAGGCAGCTTGAGCAGTTACACCAAGAGGGTATGTTTGTGATCCAGTATGAGATGAGATTTTCAGAGTTGACTCGTCACGCGATTTGGTTAGTTCCCATAGAGAGGGAGAGAATTTGGAGGTTCATTGATGGACCCAACTATGGATTGTGCTTTGTCAAGACTCTAGAGATTGCATCAGGTGCTAGGTTTAATGAGGTGGTTGATATTTCTAGGCAACTAGAACAAGTCCATAGTCAGGAGCGTGAGGAGATGGAGGCCTAGAGGCCTCGTGGTTCGAGTGGGTTTAATGGTGTTTCTTCTGGAGGGCAGTCCCACCACAGCAAGGGTCGTCCTTATATGCCCGCTTAGATGACTCGTCCAGTTCATCATAGTGCATCAGCTATCCATGGTTCATACCGTGCTCATCTAGTCCAATCATCTTTCAGTGACATTCCAACTCAGAGTTCATCCCGTGCTCCATCAATTCAGGGTTCATCTGTACCAGGTCCTTCTAGGTTCTATTCTGTTTCTCGAGGTCCGATTCAGTCTCCACTACCATCCGCAGATCGGAGTTGCTTTGAGTGCGGGGAGTTTAGACATGTACGGAGGCAATGTTCCCGTCCTTTTGGATGTCCAGTTCAACATAGGGGTCAGGTTATGACTTCCGCACAAATTACTTAACTACCCACTCAGCTAGTTCAGGGTGGGGATCAGGAAGCTAGAGGTCGCCCTAGATGGGGAGGCTGATCATGTGGCGGTCCGACTTGATTTTATGCTTTTCCTGGCAGGCCAAAGGCTGTTGCTTTAGACGCAGTGATTACATATATTGTCTCAGTATGCCACTTGGATTCTTCCATATTGTTTGACCCTGGTTCCACTTATTCGTACGTATCATCATATTTTTCTCGTTACTTGGATGTGCCTTGTGAGACCTTAGTTTCATCTGTTTATGTATCTACGCCAGTGGGCGATTCTATTCTTGTGGACCGTATGTATCAGTCATGTATGGTGACTATTGGGGATTGGAGAGTTGATCTATTATTGTTTAGTATGGTTGATTTTGATATGATTCTGCACATGAATTGGTTGTCCAATGTCATGCTATTCTGGATTCTCATGCTAAAACCGTGACATTGACGATACTAGGGTTACCTAAGATCGAGTGGAAAGGTTCTCTAACCTATGTTCCCAGTAGGGTGATCTCATATTTGAAGGCCCAAGGGATCATTGGGAAGGGATGTTTATCATATTTGGCTTTTATGAGGTATGTTGATTCTGATACTCCTACCATTATTATGTTCCGGTAGTGCGAGACTTCCCGGATGTGTTTCCTCCAGACCTGCAGGGCATGCCACCCGATAGGGACATTGATTTTTGTATTGACCTGGTACTGGGAACTCAGCCCATTTCTATTCCTCTATATCGTATGACACCAGCAGAGTAGAAGTAATTGAAAGAGCAGCTTCCTGAGCTTCTTGATAGGGGGTTCATTAGGGCTAGTCTGTCACCTTGGGGTGCACCAGTGTTGTTTATGAAGAAGAAAGATGGTACTATGCGGATGTGCATTGAATATAGACAATTGAACAAAGTTACAATAAAGAACAAGTATCCTTTGTCGTGACAAATTTCAGGGATCTAGAGTATTGTCTAAGATTAATTTGAGGTTTCGGCATCACCAGTTGAAGATTCAAGACTCGGATATTCTGAAGAGGGCATTCAGGAACTGCTATAGTCACTATGAGTTCCTTGTGTTGTCTTTTGGTCTAACCAATGCCCCCAACAACATTCATGCATCGGATGAAGAGTTTGTTCCTGGTTTCCAGCCATATCTTGATTTGTCCATATTATTTATTGAGCTACAAACTGGTATACTCACGTAGCCAGGAGGATCAAGCATAGCATTTGAGGATAATACTACAGATGTTGAGGGAGGAGAAGCTTTATGTAAAGTTCTTCAAGTGTGAGTTTTGGCTTAGTTCAGTGGTATTTCTGGGGCACGTGGTGTCCAGTGAAGGAATTAGGGTGGATCCGAAGAAGATTGAGGCAGTTCAGAGTTGGCCCAGATCGTCTTCAGCTACTGAGATTCAGAGCTTTCTCGGCTCGACTGAATATTATCGTCGCTTTGTGGAGGGTTTCTTGTCCATTACAACACCTTTGACCGGGTAGACCTATGCTCCATTCAGGTGGTCGGATGAGTGTGAAGAGAGATTTCAGAAGCTCAAGACTGCCTTGACCATATCTCCAATTCTAGTTTTCCTTCAGCATCGGGTTCTTATATAGTGTATTGTGATGCTTCTTGGATTGGTATTAGGTGTATCTTGATGTAGGAGGGTAGAGTGGTTTCTTGTGCTTCATGCCAACAAAATCCTCATGAGAAGAACTACCACATTCATGATTTAGAGTTGGAAGTCATTGTCCATGCATTGAAGATTTGGAGGCATTATCTTTATGGCATGTATCTTGAGGTATTTATAGATCATCAGAGCCTTCAACACTTATTCAAACAAAAGGATCTAAATTTGAGGCAACAGAGATGGTTCGAGCTGCTAAAAGACTATGATATTACCAGTTTGTATTATCCCGAGAAGGCAAATATGATGGTTGGTGTCTTGAGTAGAAATGCGGTAAGGATGGGTATCCTTGCATACATTCCTATTGGCGAGAGACTGCTTGCATCAGATATTCAGGCCTTGGCCAATCAGTTTGTGAGGTTAGCTATTTCGAAGCCTAGTCGGGTTCTAGCTTGCGTGGTTTCTCGGTCTTTCTTATATGATAGCATCAGAGAGCATTAGTATGACGACCCCTATTTGCTTGTCCTTAAGGACACGGTTTAGCATGGTGATGCCAAGGAGGTTTCTATTAGGGATGATAGTGAGATGCAGGGTCCAATTTGTGTGCCCAATATGGATGGGCTACGTGAGTTGATTCATAAGGAAGCCTACAGTTCGCGGTATTTCATTCATCTAGGTTCCACAAAGATGTAACATGACTTGAAGTAGCACTATTGGTGGAGGAGGATGAAGAAAGACATAGTGGAGTTTGTAGCTTGGTGCTTGAATTGTCAACAGTTGAAGTATGAGCATCAGAGGCTGGACGATTTGCTTCAGAGGCTTGAGATTCATGAGATGAAATAGGAGCGTATCACCATGGACTTCATAGTTGGGTTCCAATGGACATTGAAGAAGTTTGATGTTATTTGGATGATTATGGACCGATTGACTAAGTCTGAGCACTTCATTCCAACTGGGACTACATATCTTCAAAGCGGTTGGCTAAGATCTATATCCGCGAGATTTTTCGCCTTCACGGTATGCTAGGGGCCATCATTTCAGATAGGGGCACACAGTTCACATCATAGTTTTGGAGAGTAGTGCAGCGAGCGTTAGGCACACGGGTTGAGTAGAGTACAAGATTCCACCCTTAGACATACGAACAGTCTGAGAACACCTTCCAGATATTGCAGGATACGTTACACGCTTGTGTCATGGATTTCGGGGGTTCTTGGGATCAGTTTCTGCCGCTTGCAGAATTTGCCTACGACAACAGCTACCAATTGAGTATTCACATGGTTGCGTATGAGGTCTTGTATGGGAGGCAGTGTCGGTCTCTGGTTGGCTGGTTTGAGCCGGGTGAGGCTAGGTTATTAGGTATTAACTTGGTTAAGGATGATTTGGAAAAGGTTAAGTTTATTCAGGATTGTCTTCGCACGATGCGGTCTAGGCAGAAGAGTTACACGGATCGAAAGGTTTTTGATGTTGCCTACATACTATGAGAGAAGTTATTGCTTCGAGTTTAGCCCATAAAGCGTGCTATGAGGTTCGGGAAGAAGGGCAAGCCGGGCCCTCGGTATATTGGCCCTTTTGAGGTGCTTCAGAGGATTGGAGAGGTGCCTTACAAGCTTGCATTACCGCCTAGTATATCGAGTGTTCAACTAGTGTTTCATGATTCCATGCTCCGGAATTATTTGACGATCAGTCTCATGTTTTTGACTTTTGCTCGATTCATTTAGAAATGGATTTGACATATGATGTGGAGCCGGTAGGTTCGAAAGTTCAGGTCAAAGAATATAGCTTTTATAAAGGTAAAATGGAGAGGTCAGCCAGTAAAGGATGCTACTTGGGAGACCGAGCGGGAGATGCTGAGCAGATATCCACACTTATTTGAGACCCCAGGTATGATTCTAGACCCGTTCGAGGACATACATTTGGTTAAGAGAGGGAGAATGTAACGATTTGGCCAGTCGTTTTGAGTGTTATAGCCTCGTTCCCCAATGTATTGCTTATTCTATATTTTATTGTTGTTATGTGACTTACTGGGGTCATTTGTTTGGTTCTAAGGATGTTTTAGAATGAGTTAAGACACTTAGTCACAAAGTTGGAAGATACTTGTTCCATGCTCTACCCGTGGAAAAAATCGTCAAGGAACTAATACTTTAGTCGACAATTTCGATTGCCGCCTAAATGCCTCATTGAATACAGGCCAAGCACATAGCGCAACTACTCCAACCTTGCACTTCTCCAGTCCACAAGTGGAACAGATAATTAAAGAGACCCAGGCAGCTATGGGAATGCAAACCAACATGTTTAAACAACCACTAGTGACTTTGAACAAATCAGTTTTGAAGTTCCTACACAATCTATGGAGTCTTATGGTGAGTATGGAGGAGTTTCTGAGCAACTCATGATATCCATTGGAAACAACAACGAAATTGTAAGATCAAATGTAAAGGAAATGGCCATCAAATCCAAAGCTCCTGATTTCATTCCCAACACTAAGCAACAACATAAAGGGAAAAATAACAACAAAGATAGGTCGATTGGTGAGGCAGCATCAATGCAATCTGGGCAGAAGAAACATACAACAACTGCAGCTGATGTTAACACAAATCATGGGCACCAGCAGTTCAATGCAAACACGACTGGGCAGAAGCAGTCCAATGCAGACACGACTGGACAGAAGCAGTCCAATGCAGACACGACTGGGCAGCAGTAGTATAACGCAAACATAACTGGAGTTGTAGTAATGGTAACTGATATACCTGCTATTTCGTTGGAGGACAGAAAGTTGCTGGATGCTTTGGGCAGTCCAAAACCACACAAAAGTGCATACTCATCATTCTCAAAAATAACCGGACTGAAGCAGAAATTTTCAGTGACAAACAGACATGAACCATGTAGTGCAAAGACACTGAAGAGGCATGAACCATTGTGGATGGTTATACAAGATGAAGCTAATCAAAAACTTGAGGCCAACTTACATGTTGCCAGCTCCGACGAAGCAAAAGAAGATGAAGTGATTGAATCTTGTCCGGAGGAGGCGGCTACAACCAGAGATTTCTCTCCAAATAATAGTGAAAAAAAGAAGGTGACTCAAGAAATAACACTCAGGCAACTACCAATGAGAGTTGCAAAGCAAAAGGGGGTTGCCACCTCCACATCTACGAGGTCCAATAGATAAGAAGAAATGAAGAATTTTGAAGATTATTTGAATACAATTAAAGAGGATTTTAAGGAAGTTCAAATTGAAGAACTCACAAGTTTGATAAATGAGGGGCAAGACTCTAATTTTTACGTTGTTTTAGTTTATCATTTTCAAAGCATCATCATTTGTATTAGCGTCATAGAATGTGTTATAAACACTATGGCGATCATAGAGTACTTGGTACTTTCAAGTTCCTATTTTTTACATGCTTGCTAGAAGAAGAGGCTTTTTCTTTGCCTCAATAAGATTAGTGAGGTAAGGTTTAGCCCGGTTTGTGTTGCCTTGCACGTATGCCTTTGGAAAAATATCCACACGGCTATGAGATTATATGCCCTTGTGAGACTTTTGCCCGCAACTACACCATGAATCCTCTACATGAGGCTGCAATCATGAGGCAATGTGAGGCGCAGAGGAGTGATTATATAGCCAAGACATATGTGTAAGAAAACCGGTGCTAGTATTTCCCTTATTTGTACTTTTCCTAATTGTTTTATTTTTCCTTTCTTTTATTAATAAAAAACTAGCCCTAGGCGCTTGCCTAGCGGATTGCCAAAAAAAAAGTTTAAAAAGTTAACTAGATGTTGACTTATTTGTAAATGACTTTAGAATAGAGTTTTGATGGTTCTGATAGCTCCGTATGGTGATTTTGAAATTAGGAGTGTGTCCGAATATTGATTTGGAGGTCCGTAGGTGATTTTTGCTTGAATTGGCGAAAGTTGGAAACATAGAAGTTTGGAGAGTTGAGAAGTTTGAGCGAGAGTTGACTTTGTTGTCATCGGGCTCGGATTTTGGTTTTAGAAGTTGGAATAGGTCCGTGGTTTCATTTATGATTTGTGTGCAAAATTTAAGGTCAATCAGAGTTGGTTTGATAGGTTTCGGCATCGATTATAGAAGTTTGAAATTCATTAGTTCATTAGGCTTGAATTATGGTGTGATTAGTGTTTTTGATGTTGTTTGATGATATTGAGGCCTCAACTAAGTTTGTATCACGTTTTAAAACTTGTTCGTATGTTTGGGTGGGGTCGCGGGGGCCTCGGGTGTGATTTGGATCAAGTTCGGCTTCATTTTAGACCTTGTGGGATTGCTGATGTTCAAGTCTGGTTTTCTTATTCGCGATCGCATGGGAAGGTTCACGATCGCGAAGGCATATTTGGGTGACTGGTGAAAGTGTTCTATGCATTCGCAAGAGTTGGTCGTTAGTACTACGTGAATGCAAGGGTTGTACTGCGTTCACAAAGAAGGAAGGGGGTGGCCTAAAGCCACACGTTTGTTATTCGCGATCGTGTGAGAAAGATAGCGATTGTATAGCTTTGAGTTCTTGTGCATCGCGTTCGTAGATAGAGTTCTGCGTTAGTGAAGGTCATTTTGAAGGCAACATTCTTTTATTTTTTGCGATCGCGAGGGATTTTCCGTGATCGCGAAGAGGAACCTCTAGGCAGTAGTTATAAAATTTCAAATCGAGGGTTCGAACCCATTTTTCATATTTTGATTTAGAGACCTAGGATTTTGGTGATTCTTAAAGCGATTTTCAAGGAGTTAATTGGGGTAAGTAATTCTAACTTGTTTTGGTTGTTATACATGAATCTATCATTTTTTTACCATTTAATTAGTGTTTTGGGTTGGAAAAATTGAGGAAAATTTGTGAAACTTCATAGACAATAATTTATAGATTTGAAGGTCGAGTTGAGTCAGATTGAGTAATTTTGGTATGGATGGACTCGTTAGTGAATGGGTGTTCAGATTTTGTTAATTTTGTTAGATTTCGAGACGTGGGCCTGGGGTTGACTTTTTAACTTTGGTTAAAGAACTTAGCTTTATCAGATGGAATTGATTCCTATAGCTTGTATTGATTGTATTAAGTTATTTGTGGCTAGATTCGAGTGGTTCGAAGGTCGATTTGCGAGGCAAGGGCTTGTTGGAGTAGGAATTTGCGTGGTCTGGGTAAGTAACACTTTTAAACTTGATACTGAGGATATGAATCCTTGAACTATGTGTTATGTAGTTGGTGTTGAGGTGACACACATACTAGGTGACGGGCGCGTGGGCGTGCACTGTAGTAATTGTGACTTGGTTGATTTTGTAGAACTGTGTAGTTACCGAATCTTGTTGTTATTTATGTAATCTCCATGTGTTAGAGGAATTGAGCTGTGATCCATATTAGATATCATATTTAGGCTATATGATGGTACAGTTGGGGACCCACATAGGTCATTTCTACTGTTTAATTATTACTTAAATTGCAGTTATGTGCTCAGTCACATCTATCATTTGCATATCATATCTCAATATTTGTTGCCATTTATTGTTACATCATAGTCATTGTTTGGGATGATTGTCATGAGATGTGTGAGCCCGAGAGGCTGGAGAGATTGATGTCTCAGTGAGGCGGAGAGCCTGATTGTGAGTGATATTTATAGGATTGGGCTGCCCGCCGCAACAGGTTTTATTGATTCATGATGGGATTGGGCTCCACGCAGCAGCATGCCATGTTGCCTTATATTAGCGCTTGGGCAGGATCCGCCCCTTCAAGTCTAACATACCAACAGTGAGCGCATGTACCGTTGAGTGTTGAGTGCCGAGTACGAGTGCTGAGTGATTAAGCATGCGGAGTGAGGTTGACTACTCTGTGGGCATGAGTATATGAGTTAATCACTATGTTGCATTACAGGTAACATGCATATTTTACATGTAGCTATAGAGATGTAATATTCTTCGTGTTAGATAAACTTTTCTATCTCTTTAGACAATTATTTTGAAGTTTTGACTATATTGTCATTTAGTTTCTTATGACTCAGTGACACCCAACTTTTGGCAGATTTTAGTACTGAGTGATGGTATTTTTTTACCGGTTATATATGAGATTTTTCACTATTAATCTTATTTCATCATGTTTTAAATTTAAAATTGTGCGGTTATTTGTGATTGTCGGCTTGCGTAGTTCTGTGATAGGCTCCATCACGACATGTTGAGTTTGGGTCGTGACAATGGTTCATGCTAAGATCTCTTGTGGTGAGCTTTGGTTTAGGATTATACTGTATAGCAAGGAGAAGTATTAACTTGAAGGTAAGCCGAGGAAGATTTGAAGAAATGGGTCAGCTTGATGATGTTGGGTCAAGATAGTGATAAAGGTAATTGGTTCCTTTCATGTGGTGATGCATTATCGGTGTTTTGTGGTAGTCTATTGTGTTGGACGGTTCACGTGACTTGTTTGAGTTGTGGAAATTCAGATCGGATGGCTTGATTATGTGAGGACGAGTTTAGAATATTTCTTGATAGTGTCGGCCACTGCTTGAGTCGGATGTTTGCTGCTGTTGTAAGGAACATGTTGCGTGTTATGATCCTTTCTCCTGTATAGGGGCACGAGTTCTAGATAACATATATGTTTTCAAATGCTTATGTTTACCTTGAAAATGGTAATTACAATTAGATTTGATTTTGTGGTTCTAAAAATACGTGATCTATTTTTATGCTAGTTGTTAGGTAATGGATGCTAAGTAAGAGATTAGAAAATGAGATAACAGCCTGTAGATAATGGCCTCGAGCTAGCATATACGGGCCTCGAGGTCGAGTCGGATGCTCGGCTAGGGGCAATTGAGGGGGGATTAACAGGTATGAGAGTTGTTATGGTGGCTCTTTATGATCAATAATAGGCAATAAATAGAACACAATTAATATAAGCAATAAATATAAGTAATGAGATCAAGAGAATATGTTAGAGAGTAGAGAGAATGTTCTTGTATATTTAATATTGAGTATTAGATGTCTTACAAAATGACAAGGATCCCCTCTATATATAAAGGGGGAATCCCAACATAGTACAAATGCCTTTGTTACCAAGATACATGGTTAGTACAGCTATTTAATGCCACGGTACGGACTTGAACTAACCAAATAGACTAGGTCAGCTTTAGTCACATGCCTTGGGAGCCTCCCACCTTTTCACCATGACTATCGACCTGCACTGCCCCGAGGCTGCATGTCAATAATCTCTCAGGTGTTAATCTCGACTATAATATCGAGCCTATGGAAACGTGCTTATGAAGTATCATAATGCCCGAAAATTGGACCCTCTGATTTTACCGTATACAGATAGTCCCCGCATTTCTTAGAGTGAAACGATAAGAAACGACTTCGATATCCATCTCTTCGAACTTCCCGCGATGATATCATACTCATGACATAAGGCTTCATGATAACTGAGGCATCCCATTGATTCATCTTTCCAGAATTATTCAATATACCACCGGTTTATATTCTCCAAAGCGATAATATCGCCACCGGTCCATTTCCCAAGACGCATTGATTGCGCCTGTCGGTACGTCTTTCGAAGTCATTGATTGTGCCGTCGGTTACGCTACCACCCTTTCTATAAATGGAAGCCTTCTTGAACCAAAACTTCACTCAAATTTTCTTCAACGGCCTTTTACCCCTTTCTTCTCTTCATCCTCATCCATTATTATTTTCCATGTTTGAGGCCCGTGGCCTTAAGGTCACATGGCAGTATTCTCCCCTAATTACCCGATGCAGCGTCTCACTCCTTTTGCTTTTCTTGGAGTGAGATGATTCCATCTACTAACTGCTACATCCCGCACCAGTGCGACATCTCAAGAAGTGGCTTCACAATTGTAGTGTTGACGAGACCCATACTCGCCAGATTTTTCACCCATCCACTTCTTTATCTTTTATTGCTTCTTCCTCATCTCTTTCTGTTTCTTCTTCATCTTTTTCTTATTCTTCCTCATCGTTTTCTGCTTCTTATTTAATCTTAAAGATACCATTTGAAAGATCAAGAGGAGGCCCGAAGGGAACGGTTCTTGAAGACACTACCCTCGAGGATATACCCCCGAAAGCAGATTAGGCTTGTAGCTGTTATATACATTTTTATTTTTTCTTTGGCTTCTCTGTTTCTTTGTAAGGACCCTTCGTGGGCTTTTGTAATCATGTATTAGGATCCTTCGTAGGTTTTTGTAATCAACGTTTATTAATGAAAAAGTGTTTCTTTAATTTTGTACCTAATTTATGCCAAATTTTCTTTTACTTGCATTTATGAAGAATTTGAGTGCATGACTCTACCAGTTGATCTGAATAACGGGTCCGGGTGTAGGTGTTTTCCCGGTCCTTGATTGGTTAATATGATATCCAATGGAGCCTTTTGTCGTTCCTCAGGCTGAGCCCGGATTGAATTGACACGAGCTTAGACCGTCGGGACCCCCGACTTCGAGTTGAATGAGAGTAGGGATTCGAATTTTCATAACACAATATCCTTTCAGACCACGTCGATAGTCCTAGAAGGGGGGCTTGCTCGGAACGCCTAGGAATAAAGATGGCCTTTAGGCTTTCAAAGGCAGTCCTCGAATGAGAGTTCTCCCAATCTCGGGCGGCTTGAAAGCTTGTTTTGAATTTAGAGCGAAGATAGCTTAAGGAGTTATATATAAATCCTGAATGAGGGCACGCTTGGACTCGGATAATCCCTGGATTAAAATAACCGAGAGGGAGTTTAACTTGATCCGAAAGCGAGAATTAGCCCTAAGGCTTTATTACTAGTTTTCGAGTGCAAATTGGCTTGGGCTCAGGTAGCTCGAGGGCTAGAGGATCGGGTATATGACTCGCATTTGCAATAGTAGAAATCCTCGAGGTAGGTTACCACCTCAAAATCAGGTCCGTATGAGTAGATATTTAGAGCTTATCTTCTTTTTGACAGAAGTCCTCGAGGTCGAGTACTATCTCGAGTCTTGTAATGATATTAATGGCTCCTTAGAGCCTATCTTATTCTTAACAAAGGTCCTCGAGATTGGGTACCATCTCGAGACTTGTAATGATGCCAATGGCTTCTTATAGCCTATCTTCTTCTCGACAGAGGTCTTCGAGATTGGGTACCATCTCGAGGTTTGTAATGATGTCAATGGCTTCTTAGAGCCTATCTTCTTCTTGACAAAGGTCCTCGAGATTGGGTACCATCTTGAGGCTTGTAATGATGTCAATGGATTCTTATAGCCTATCTTCTTCTTGACAGAGGTCCTCGAGATTGGGTACCATCTCGAGGCTTGTTGATGCGGGGGTCTTTGATCCCCAAAGCGTCGTACGACAACGTTAATTGCATGACATGGTTATGAAATGGCCAAGGCAATTCTGCTGGTACATCTTCCCAAAGCGAAAAATGGCTTAGTCAGCATTTTTAATTGGCCTTTGAGGCAGGCAAATAGTCACTGCTTTCTCCATATATAGGATTATCTTCCCTCTTTTGAGGATTATGCTATTTCGAGTAGTTATCCTCCTTTATATAGTTCTTCTTTCATGCATTAGGTCCTTCACCATTTCAACTTTGAAGCCCTTGCTCAAATTCCTACTCCAGTTCCCTAGTTTTACCACAGTTATGGCTGCTACACCAGGGTCCGCTCGGCAAGGAGAAGGGAGTTTCTCCCTTGAAGAGTTTCACCATTGAAGGATTCTTAAACCAAAATTTTCGGGTTCATTGGGAGTATGCCTCGAAGTTTATTTCTTTAATAGGAGAGGGGCACCTTGAGTCAGTGAGGAAAGATTGTGGATGGGGGGGAAAGGTAGTACTGCAGGCACCTTCCCCGGAAGAGAGCATCTCGAATCATGCCGAGGGGTTTTTGAACATGTACACATACCCCTTTACACTGGGCCCCCCTGATAGGGTTGTGGTCGACTTTTGCCGAAAGTACCAGGTTACCTTGGCGCAGGTTCACCCATCATTTTGGAGGATAGTATTGATGATTAGGTTCTTTGCGGAAGAAGCAGGGCTTGAATTCACTCTTAGTCATCTCATCAGGGTGTACCGGCCTTTTCACCATTGAGGTCTGCTAACCCTAAAATGCCAATATACCACACCTTTTGTTGTTAATTATGAAGAAGATGTGGATCAGGGATGGATGAGCCGATTTGTCCGAGTACGGACTGTCGATATTCTCCCTATGGAGTTTCTGCCATTTCCCAGGGAATGGAATTTTACGCGTAAGTGGTACACTTGTGCCTTTGTAGTTTTGCTTATGGCATATACGGGCTCTGTAAATGCACTTTCCTTTCCCTTCTGCAGCAATTTCATGGATGTCGTGCAAGGTCCCCGACCTAACGGATTGGTCTCGAAAGCGTGCGACCCACTCGACTTATAATTAGCGTAAGTGGTGAGCTTTCTCTAAGGGTAGATGGGAGGCAAAACACCACGGTACGTGCTATGAGATTTGCTCCTTTTTTGAAAGGCACTTTCTTTTTATGCGTACTAACTCTGTCATCGTAGGCATTGGGGAGTTCTTTGAGGCGAGATCGTGCCCTATAGGAGAGGGAGAAGGATCGTCGGCTTTAGGTCGAGGGGTAATAATAATAATAGTAAGCAGAAAAGGCCTTCGCAAGGCGACAGTGATTATAGCAAGACGAACTCATCCCGAAGGCTCAAAGAGAGTGTATCAACTGAACCCCCAGCGCCCAAGATTTCTGGTTCTAGAAAAATGATCCCTCCTCCGCTGTCGTCTTCTTTTACCATCGAAGGTACTTCTAGGAACGAGGGATTTCTGCCACTGACTTCTTCTCCTGTCCAAGGCACTTCGAGGGATGTTCGACGCTAGGGGACGCATATATCGGGCGATCGTATCTCAACCAGGGGCGGTTCTACTGGGGTAGATGGAGCCAGACTAGTAGATGTGCGCTCAACTTTCGATAAAGCTCAGCGGCTCTACTCTGAGGTGAGTTTTGGTAGTTCGTATTGGTTTTATAGTTTTTAAATTTTTACTCTCTTATCGAGTTTCTCTTTCATAGGCTTTTAACAAGCTCAAGTTTGAGTTGCTTCGTTATGAGACCAGGTTGTGAGAAATCGTGGATGCGGAGAAATCCCTCAGGCTTCTTTGCGATGAAAGGGAAGACGAGTTAGCAGACTTGGGGTATGAGGCGAGTCGAAGTTTGAACTACGAGATCTACCTCGAGGAGTAGGTAATGTTTGTTTCGAGGGAGAACGTATTTCTTCTTCTACCTTCTGAGGCTAATATCTAGTTTATTTCAGTTGCACAAAAAGACGAAGGACCTGGAATGCATTAGGAGCGAAGTTGGTTAAGCTAAGTGTGAGCGTGATGAGCTAAAGTCTCGGGTGGACACCCATATATCGACTAAGAAAGATTATTTGGCCAAGGCTTCCACCCTCGAAGTGCAACTTCACAACACCCATAAGAATAGCTAGATCCGAATAGACATGATTTCAAGGCTCGAATCTGAGCTCTTGAAGGTGAAGGCCGAAGTCGTGGATGCTCGGGCTGAAACCGAAGTAATCCAAACTAAGGCTGAAAAGAAGGTGGTAGTCTATTTGAAGGACGCTGCCGAGGCTCGTGCTAGGCTAAGGGGGTTTCTCAACTAGGAGAGTAGGAAAAAGAGTACGTGAGGTGTAAATCTCGGAGGGAAACCCTTGAGAAAATTCATGCTTGGGGCTTCGACCTCTCGGAAGAGATAAAGCAGGCAGAGGTAGAAGAATATGGTGCCAAACTCCTTCTGTCTGATGCTGAAGATGGCGAGAAGGAGGCCGGCAGACCATAGTCCCCGAGGGGGACATAGATTAGGCCCTTGCTTTCTTGTTGTACGTATAGTGCTTTCAAAGAAGTTTGTAAATGAAGCTTGTATTCTCTCACATATATGTATAAAAGGAAGCCTCGCAGTTTTATTTTTCATGCATTTCCCTTTGCCTTGATATTTGTCAGTCATTAGCCAAATGAATTGGTCTTCGAGTTAAAAGGAATCCTCAGATTCATAGTATGGACCTGGGGCTCATTAGGCTGGCCCGTAGGCTTTTACGCGCTTTGGTCGGTACGATCGTTTAGTATAAGCCGGCGTTTGAGCTCTTATGCTTTTGCTCTTAGGAATTTTTAGTTAACTATTTCGGGTTCAGTCTCCGAGTCGAGTTTCGACCCGAGCTCATTGACCCTTAAGTTTTTGAATTTAAAGCTAGCCCTTAGGCTCTTATGCATTTGGTCGGTATGACCTTTTATATGGGATAGCGGCAGTGGCTCTTATGTATTGGGTCAGTACAACCTCTAGTATGGGCTGGCGGCAGTGGCTCTTATGCATTGGGTCGGTACAACCTCTAGTAGGTGTTATTTTTCCCTTGTTAAGGACTTTTGAAATTGTGTTTGCCTCTTCGACTTTTTGATAAAAACCTCGATTGTCAGTCGTTATATGGCGATGATCGAGCACCTCAGGAGGTTTGACTCGATGGCTGAGTATCTCTAAGCCTGTAGTTTGGAGATGACTTGGTCAAAGCTATTTTACCTATGTCGAGGATAGCCTGTTTAACCAGTTCTTTTCTAAGTACATTCGAAGTAATTGAAGGCCTATGATTTTATAGTGACGGTCGGGCGTCCTTGAGTTGCATTAGTTTGGCTGGTACAACTTTGTAACCATAGTCATTGTGTTTGGCTGGAGCCTTTCAGTTCCTGAGTGAAGTAGTTTCAGCGTCTATATCGATGGTATGCCTTTTTAGGGGTCTTACAAGTTTGATATATAGCCTTAACTTTAAGATCGGGGTTATACTTTTGTAAGGTCTTATAAATTTTTACATGTCTTTGAGGTGTTAGAGTTTTGGTTACTTTGTACAAGTATGGTTTATGCCTTGCTTAAGGTCTTACAGTTTTACTTACTTAGTACAAGTATAGTTCATGCCTTTCTTGAGGTCTTACAGTTTTGTTGTTGCCTTATATAGGTCTTACGAGACCCAGGCTGCCCATAAGGGGTCTTATGGCCTCAGGTTTTTGATAAGTCGATGGGGGTGGCAATTGGCGGCAGTCCCTAAGTCATCTGAAGTTTCTTGGCTTGGGAAACATTTTATGTAAACTTGGTATTGCCTCATTGAGGGCTTACGAGTTTGGAGTTACCGACCCAGAAGTCATGTGTCCTTGTGTTTTCGATGCCAGTCCCCGAGTGTTCGGGACGTTTTTGGCTCTGGAGCCATTTTGTTAACTTTGATGTTGCCTCATTGTGGGCTTACGAGTTTGAAGCTCCGACTCGGAGGTCATACGATTTTGAGTTGTTGACGCCAGTCCCCGAGTGTTCGGGACATTTTTGGCTCTGGAGCCATTTTGCAAAAAATACCGAGCTTCTTTGAAACGAAAATGCTTTGATACAGGGGAAAGTATTCTTCGATTACTTGGTACATGTATACATGTTTTTGCTGTTAACGGCTTGGTTACTCTATACGGACACGGTTCGTTCGACCGTTTGGCTCGGCATATTATATTCCTATCGAGACCCTGTTTAGCATGTCTTGGCTTCTCCGAGGAGGTGACCTTTCGGAGGGATGCCCCCCAGTATTCAAGGTTGATTGAAAAGGAAGCCTTGAATACTTGGTAAGCCTTCCTTAGGTAGCATATAGATGTTGCCTTGTTAAAAACCTTACCGGTAAAACCTTTCTTGGGATAAAAAACCCGATCAAGGAAAAAGAGTGCAATGTATGCTTTTGGAACCTAAGGCCTTCGAGTTCGAAAGCGCTTCGGCCGTTTCGATCGAATACCTGCACTCTGGTTAGTATAAAATGTAACTGAAAAAAGGGGATGACCATACCTTAGTGTTGACGGCGCTTCGGACCTTGATGTGACTTAATCATTTGTTATGAGGACTCGGTACGGTCCATCGTTTTGTTTAGTCGGTCATAGCGAGAATGTATCTTGTTATCGCTATCTTACCATTTGCTTATCCTTCGGCTCCTTCGATGGTTGAGGTGTTGGTGTTCGTGCCACATCGTGCACTATGAACATTCTTTTGCTGCATACTATTCCCCATAAACGGTTTTTATCCCATCATTTGTCAGAAATTTCATCATTTGATGGAGGGTGAATGGTATTGCTCTCATGCAATGTATCCACAGCCTCCCTAATAGGGCGTTGTATCTCATGTCTCCTTCGATGACATGGAATTTGGAATTTTAGGTTGTGCCGGCCACGTTGAATGGGAGGGTGATTTCTCCTTTCGTTGTTTTGCTCGCCATGTTGAACCCGTTGAGGACTCGAGAGGCGGGCATGATTTGGTCGAGCAGTCCGAGCTACCCTATCACCCTCGACCTGATAATATTGGCCAGGCTACATGGATCCACAAGTACACGTTTAATTTGAAATGTATTTACAAGAAAAGAGATTACCAGTTGGTCATTGTGAGGCTGAGACAAGGTATTGATGTCCTCATCACTGAATGTGAGAGCGTCCTCGGGTATGTAACCTTGAGTTTTTTTTTTCTCTGGTGATGGATATTTTTGTTCTTCTGATCATGGGTTCTTGTGGAGCATCGATGCCTCTTAAGATCATGTGTATGACATGTTGTGGCTCATTTGTTTCATTTTTCTTGGTCGCCTCTTTCCTGAAACTGATTTTTTGGCCCGGTCGCTGAAAAATTCTCGGAGGTGACCTTTGCTGAGTAGTCGGGCTACTTCTTCCCGGAGTTGCCGGCAATCTTCGGTCCTGTGACCGTGCGTGTTGTGAAATTCACACACTAAGTTATGGTTCTTTTGTGAAGGATATGATTGTACAGGCCTTGGCCACCTGGTGTCTCTAATTTTACTGATGGCGAATACGATGTCTGAAACATCGACGTTGAAGTTGTATTCTGACATGCGGGGTGCCTGCGTCGGCCCTGTGTACCTATCAAACCCAGCTCTACTGACAAGTCCCTGAGGATTCTGGACTTGATCCATCCTTCGGTCATTGCGGGGTATGTCGCACCTTGGGGCGTTTCTTCTATCTTCCGTGTATGGTTGGTATCTTTCCTTATTTAGCTTTGGCTCCTCTACTAGAAGCTTGCTAGGATATACCGAGCCTGAAGGGGCTCCTAGCTGGTCGTCTTCGACCCTGATCATTGACTGGTATCGGTTATGGATGTCCGACCAAGTCACGATGGGATACTCGACGAAGTTCTGCTTCAGTTGCTTCGAAGCTACCGAGCTTCGCTCGTTCAAACCTTGAGTGAAGGCCTATATCGCCCAGTCGTCGAAGATGGGTTATAGTATTCTTAGGCTTGAATTCGATGAAACATAGGTGTTTTGATGTTGTTTTAAGCGTTCCAAAGGTTGGATCAAGTTTGAATGAAGTTATGGGATATTTTGGTAGGTTTGGTTGAGGTCCCGGGGGCCTCGGGTGTGTTTCGGATTCCCAGCAGGTCATTTTTGGAAAATAGAAAATTGCAGAAAAATGTTGCAGCAGTCAGTTCTGGTTTCCTTCTTCGCGTTCGCGAGTGGGGTCTCACGTTCGCGAAGAGGAGCTGGGGCTGGCAAGGTATTTGTATTTCGCGTTCGCGAAGTGTCTCCCGCGTTCGCGAAGCTGGGAGTTCTATACCTACGCGTTCGCGATGGCTTTCCCGCATTCCCGTAGGAGGATGAAGTTTTGAATCGCATTCGCGTCCCATGCATCGCTTTTGCGATGAAGAAATATGGGACCAAGTGTACTTGTGCTTCGCGAACGCGAGGGCCCTTCCATGTTCGCGAAGAAAGAAATAGCTGGGCAGAATGTTTAAGTTCAAAATCAAGGGTTTAACCATTTTTGTGAAAACTAGAGCTTGGGAGCTCGGATTTGAGCGAGGTTTTGAGGGATTTTCAGAGATATCAATTGGGTAACGATTCCTTACTCCTTTTTTCTTGTAACCCATTAATCTAAACATGAATTCTTCATTTAATTTCGGATTGGAGATGAAAATTGGGGAAAAGTTGGAAGAAAGTTTTTAGGCCTATAATTTGACTTTTTATTAGGAATTTGACCTTAGATTTGATAATTTTGGTATGCATGAACTCGTGAGAGTATGAAGATTCTGAAAATATAAATTTTACCCGATTCCAATACGTGGTCCCGAGGGGCATTTTGGTCATTTTACCTAATTTTGCGTATTAGCTTAGAATTTAATTGTAGAATCGGTTACTTGAAATGTTATTTACATTATGCAATTGAATTGAATAGATTTGGGCCATTTGGAGTCGAATACTCATGGCAAGAACGTGATTTCGAATTAATTTTGAGCTGGTTCGAGGTAAGTGGCTTGTCTAACCTTGTGTGGGGGACCTTACCCTTAGGATTTGGTATATTTGGTAATTGAAATGACTTGTACGTGAGGTGACGAGTTCATACTTGTGCTAATTGTTGAAAATTCGATTTTCATTAAGTAATTACTAGTATGTTTCTTTTCCTGTTTATATTACCTGCATTGAACGCTTGTTGCTAGCCTAGAAAGACCATGTCTAAGTGTTTTAATTGCCTTATTTGCTCGAACTACTTTACCTGAATTCCGTGCAGCATGCTAGGCTTGAATTACTTGTTTGCCTTGATATGAAATTGACATATATGAATATTTTCCTGATGTTGCTGTGTAATTACATTTGGGACTACAGATGTGGGATTCCGGTAGCTCCTTTTGTCTGTTTATTTGGGATTACGGATGTGGGATTCCGGTACATCCTCCTACATAGTTATATGGAACTACGGGACTGCACCTGGTAGATTCCTCCAGTATTAGGTATTTATATTTGGGACTACGGATCGGGATTCTGGTAGATCCCTGCGCACTGATAGTTGGAGTACAGGAAAGAATCTGGGAGATCCTTCGAATATATATGATGGACTACGGGACGGTATCCATGCAGATCCACTGGATAGATGTAATTGGGACTACAGGACGGTATCCTGGAAGGTACCCTGGTTATTATCTCTGTGTTGAGTTGTATTTCCTTTCCGTGATTATTTTGTCTCTGTTCTAGTTGTTGTTGTTCTTTCTATTCTATGTTATTTCTTACCGTTGCATTAATTATACTATCTTATTCTACACTGTTAGACCTTATATTTTATTTAACCTCAGTAGGGCCCTGACCTTCCTCGTCACTACCCGACCGAGTACCGCTGTGGTGTACTCATGCCCTTTCTGCGCATATTTTTCATGAGTACCGCTGTGGTGTACTCATGCCCTTTCTGCGCATATTTTTCATGTGTAGATCCAGGTACCTTGACTCAGACGTACCATCCTTAAGGCGAGGCGACCCATCAGAGACTTCGAGGTATATCTGCTACGTCCGCAGACCAAGGAGTCTCTATATATTCTCTCTTGTAGATACATCCCTTCTGTATTTACTTGTTTTAGACTATTCTGGAGTTAGAGCACTATGTAATATCATTAGCTTGTGATTCATGGGTTTCCGGGTCTTGGAAGTATGTATCGGTGTGAGAGTTCAATATTGTGTATGTCGAGCGTCAGTATGACTGATTCATGGTGGCTGATTCCTTGAGTCGCCGGGCAGAGAGTATAGGGAGTTTGGCTTATTTACCAGCATCAGAGAGGCTATGGCGATGGATGTTCAGGCCTTAGCCAGCCAATTTGTGAGATTGGATCTTTCGGAGCCCAGTTGGGTTCTAGCTTGCGTGGTTTCTCGGTCTTCCTTATTTGATTGTATCAGGGAGCGTCAGTATGATGACCCTTATTTGCTTGTCCTTAAGGACAAGGTTCAGCACGGTGATGCCAGAGATATGACTATTGGTGACGATGGTGTATTAAGGATGTAGGGTCTGATTTGTGTACCCAATGTTGATGGGCTTCGGGAGATGATTCTGGAGGAGGCCCATAGTTCGCGGTATTCCATTCATTCGGGTGCTGCGAAGATGTATCAGGATCTGAGGCAGCACTACTGGTGGATGCGGATGAAGAAAGATATAGTTGGATTTGTAGCTCGGTGCCTCAACTGTCAACTGGTGAAGTATGAGCACCAGAGACCGAGTGGGTTGCTTTAGCAGATAGAGATTCCGGAGTGGTAGTGGGAGTAGATCACCATGGACTTTGTAGTTGGGCTCCCACGGACTTTGAGAAAGTTCGATGCTATTTGGGTGATTGTGGATCGGCTGACCAAGTCTGCTCACTTTATCCCTGTGTGTACTACTTATTCTTCGGAGTGGTTGGCGGAGATCTATATCCGGGAGATTGTTCGTCTGCATGGTATTCTAGTTTCCGTAATTTTAGATAGAGGTACTCAGTTCACATCACAATTTTGGAGAGCCATTCAGCATGAGTTGGGTACTCGGGTGGAGTTGAGTACAACATTTCTCCCTCAGACGGAACGGACAATCCGAGCGCACTATTCAGATTCTTGAGGATATGCTCTGTATGTGTGATTGAGTTTGGAGGGTCTTGGGATCAATTCTTACCATCGGCGAAGTTTTCTTACAACAACAGCTATCAGTTCAACATTCACATTGCACCATATGAGGCTTTATATGGTAGATGGGTTAGATCCCCGGTGGGTTGGTTTGAGACGGGCGAGGCCAGATTATTGGGCACAGACTTGGTTCAGGATGCTTTGCAGAAGGTCAAGGTGATTCAGGATAGACTCCGTACAGCCCAATCCAGACAGAAGAGTTACGCGGACCAGAAGGTTCGTGATGTTTCCTATATGGTTGGAGAGCGGGTTCTGCTTTAGGTTTCGCCTATGAAGGGCATTATGAGATTTGGGAAGAAGGGAAAGTTGAGTTCGAGGTATATTGGGCCTTTTGAGATACTGAGGCGTGTTGGGGAGGTTGTTTATGAGCTTCCCTTACCTCCTAGCTTGGCAGGAGTTCATCCGGTATTTCATGTCTCGATGCTACGGAGGTATCACGGTGATCCGTCGCACGTATTGGATTTCAGTTCGGTCGAGTTGGATGAGGATCTATCTTATATTGAAGAGCCAGTGGCAATATTGGACAGGTAGGTTAGAAAGTTGAGGTCAAAGAACGTTGCATCAGTAAAGGTTCAGTGGCGGGCTAAGCCGGTTGAGGAGGCGACCTGGGAGACCGAGCAGGATATGCGCAGCCAATACCCTCATCTTTTCACTACATCAGGTATATCTTTATGCTCGTTCGAGGACGAACGAATGTTTAAGTGTAGGAGGATGTGACGACCTGGCCGATCGTCTTAAGAATTTACGATCTGATCCCCTATTAACTACTTTCCCCGTGTTTATTTCTGCTATTTTGAATTTCTGAGATGTTCGGTTGTGAGTTTCGGAGAGTTTTGGGACATTTAGTCCCTAAATGAGAGCTTAAGTGTTGGAAAGTTGACCATAGTCGGAACAGTGTGAAGACTGCCTTGGAATGCAAAAACCGAATGTTCAGTTAGCTCCATTGGGTGATTTCGGGCTTAGGGGCGTGTTCGGATTGTGTTTTGGAGGTCCATAGCTAATTTAGGCTGGAAATGCCGAAAGTTGAATTTTTGAAGTTTCCGGTTCGATAGTGAGGTTTTGATCCGAGGGTCAGAATGGAATTCCGGAAGTTAGAGTAGCTCCTTAGTGTTTGATGTGACGTGTGTGCAAAATTTCAGGTCATTCGGACGAGGTTTGAGAGACCTTTTGATCGAAAGCGTATTTTTAGAGTTTGAATTCTTAGGCTTGAATCCGATGAAACAAAGGTGTTTTGATGTTGTTTTGAGCGTTCCGAAGGTTGGAGCAAGTTTGAATGAAGTTATGGGATATGTTGGTAGGTTTGGTTGAGGTCCCAGGGGCCTCGGGTGTGGTCCGGATGCCCAATGGGTCATTTTTGGAACTTAGAAAATTGTAGAAAATGTTGCAGCAGTCAGTTCTAATTTCCTTCTTCGCTTTCGCGAGTGGGGTCTCGTATCCACTAAGAGAAGCTGGGGCTGGCAAGGAATTTGTGCTTCGCATTCGCGAAGTGTCTCCCGTGTTCGCGAAGTTGGGAGTTCTAGACCTACGTGTTTGCGATGGCTTTCCCGCGTTCGCGTAGGAGGAGGAAGTTTTGAATCGCGTTCGCATCCCGTGCATCGCTTTCGCAATGAAGAAATCTGGGCCCAAGTGTAATTATGCTTCGCGAATGCGAGGAGCCTTCCGCGTTCGCGAAGAAGGAATTAGTTGGGCAGAATATTTAAGTTCAAAATCAAGGGTTTAGCCATTTTTGTGAAAATTAGAGCTTGGGAGCTCGGATTTGAGCGAGGTTTTGAGGGATTTTTAGAGATATCAATTGGGTAACGATTCCTTACTCCTTTTATCTTGTAACCCATTAATCTAAACATGAATTCTTCATTTAATTTCGGATTGGAGATGAAAATTGGGGAAAAGTTGGAAAAAAGTTCTTAGGCCTAGAATTCGACTTTTGATTGGGAATTTGACCTTAGATTTGGATAATTTTGGTATGCATGAACTCGTGAGAGTATGAGGATTCTAAAAATATAAATTTTACCCGATTCTGAGATGTGGGCCCGAGGGGCATTTTGGTCATTTTACCTAATTTCGCGTATTAGCTTAGAATTTAATTGTAGAATCGGTTACTTGAAGTGTTATTTATATTATGCAATTGAATTGAATAGATTTGGGCCATTTGAAGTCGAATACTCGTGGCAACAACGTGGTTTCGAATTGATTTTGAGCTGGTTCGAGGTAAGCGGCTTGTCTAACATTGGGTGGGGGACTTTCCCCTTAGGATTTGGTATATTTGGTAATTGAAATGCCTTGCACGTGAGGTGACGAGTGCGTACTTGTGCTAATTGTTGAAAATCCGGTTTTCATTAAGTAATTACTTGTATGTTTCTTTTCCTATTTATATTACCGGCATTGAAAGCCTGTTGTTAGCCTAGGAAAATCATGTCTAAGTGTTTTATTTGCCTTATTTGCTCGAACTGCTTTACCTGAATTCTATGCAGTATGCTAGGCTAGAACTACTTGTTTGCCTTGATATGAAATTGACATTTCTGAATATTTTCCTGATGTTGCTATGTATTTACATTTGGGACTACGGATGTGGGATTCCGGTAGCTCCCCCTTGTCTGTTTATTTGGGACTATGGATGTGGGATTCCGGTAGATCCCCCTGCACAGCTATATGGAACTATGGGACTGCACCTGGTAGATTCCCCCAGTACTGGATATTTATATTTTGGACTACGGATCGAGATTCTCGTAGATCTCTGCGCACTGATAGTTGGACTACGGGACGGGATCCTAGGAGATCCTTCGGATATATATGATGTACTACGGGATGGTATCCCGGGAGATCCTCTAGATAGATGTAATTGGGACTATAGGACGGTATCCTGGATGGTACCCCAGTTGTTATCTCTGTGTTGAGTTGTATTTCCTTTCTGTGATTATTTTGTCTCTGCTCTAGTTGCTGTTGTTCTTTTTATTCTATGTTATTCTTATGGTTTCACTTAATTATAATGTCTTATTCTACACTATTAGACCTTATATTTTATTTAACCTCAATAGGGCCCTGACCTTTCTCGTCACTACCCGATCAAGGATAGGCTTGGCACTTACTGAGTACCGTTGTGGTGTACTCATGTCCTTTCTGCACATAATTTTCATGTGCAGATCCAGGTACCTTGACTCAGACTTACCATCCTTGAGGCGAGGCGACCCATCGGAGACTTCAAGGTATATATGTCGCGTCCGTAGACCGAGGAGTCTCTCTTTATTCTCTCTTGTAGCTACATCCCTTCTGTATTTACTTATTTTAGACTATTCTGGAGTTAGAGCACTATGTAATATCCTTAGCTTGTGATTCATGGGTTTTTCGGGTCTTGAAAGTATGTATCGGTTCGAGAGTTAAATATTGTGTATGTCGAGCGGCACTTTTAAACACTGTTTTATTACTCAAATTTTGTTTTAAATCGTTTAATTTCCATAAATTTTGGTTTATCATCCACAATTTAGGCTTACCTAGTCGTAGAGACTAGGTGCTGTCACGATGGTTCACGGAGGGCGAACCGGGGTCGTGACATCGTCCTTTTGGTCGTTGCCCTTCACTGCACAAGTGTAAGCAGTGACGTACTCGTTGGGGTCCGAGGTTCCGTTGTACTTCGGAAGGTCGGGCATTCTGAACTTCTTTGGAATGGGTTTTGGGGCCGCTTCCTGGGAGAACGGCTTTTGTATAAACTTCTTTGAATCTACACCTTTAAGCATCGAGAGTGCACCCAAAATTTGATCGACCCTAGAATTATAGGTCTCTACCTTCTTGTCGTTGGCTTCTATGTTCTTTTCGCCCGACTCGATCCTCTTTCTGAGATGCTCGAGCATCTTTATGATGGCCGGGTTAGTTGCCGACTCGTTGTTGCTTGATCTTTCTAGTACCTGTTTGGCTCAGGGAGCCGTTTCCGGTGCTGCCGTGCTAGGAGTCTTTTGGTGGCTTTGCAGCTGAGAAATCGCTAGCTAATGTGCTTTTAACATTTCGAAGATGATGTGAAGGATAACCCCTTGTTCTTCCTGAGCTGGGGTTTTTTAAGCTTCTTGTTGATCTTCTTGGTGTATGCTCTTGTTGGTGTGGGAGTTTATTTCGACGTGTTGAGCATTGCGCGAGACCACGTCCATGGGAATTGGTGCATTCTCAGGATTTCGCAGTGGTGCACCAACCCCTGGAACATCCACACCGTTTTCTCCATGGTCTTCAAGATTGTTGTTTTCACGTGGGTTTCCTGAGTAAAACATTTTAACCAGAAATCAAAGATCTTGGACAAGAAAAAGTGTGAAAGGTAACTTGCAATATGTAGCAAACCACCAAGAAAATAATCACTATTATTTTTAGCCCCACGGCGGGCGCCAAACTGTTTACCTTGAATATGGTAATTACAATTAGATTTGATTTTGTTGTTCTAAAAATACGTTGTCTATTTTTATGCTAGTTGTTAGGCAATGGATGCTAAGTAAGAGATTGGAAAATGAGATAAGAGCTTGTAGATAGTATAATGACCAAACCGAATGGCTGGAAATCGGGGCCTCAAGCTGATGTATATGGGCTTTGAGGTCATGTTGGATGCTCGGTTAGGGGCAATCGAGGGGTGATTAACCGTTATGATAGCTGCTATGGCAGCTCTTTATGATCAATAATGGTCAATAAATGAAGAACAATAAATAGAACACAATGAATATAAGCAATAAATGTAAGTAATGAGATCAAGAAAATATGTTAGAGAGTAGAGAGAATGTTCTTGTATATTTAATATTGAGTATAAGATGTCTTACAAAATGACAAGGATCCCCTTTATATATAAAGGGGGAATCCCTACATAGTACAAATGCCTTTGTTACCAAGATACATGGTTAGTATAGCTATTTAATGCCACGATACGGACTTGAACTAGCCAAATAGACTAGGTCAACTTTAGTCACATGCCTTGGGAGCCTCCCATTTTTTCACCATAACTATCGACCTGCACTGCCCGAGGCTGGATGTCAATAATCCCTCAGGTGTTAATCTCGACCATAATATCGAGCCTATGGAAACGTGCTTATGAAGCGTCATAATGACCAAAAATTCGACCCTCCGATTTTATCGTATACAGCTTAGAAGCATTCTAGCATTATTTGGTACCACCTAAGGAGGGTGAACACATCATAAGGTGCACTATGTTTCAAGTTGCAGATACATGACTAGTATTATGGTAATCGTCTGGTTGATCAACTACTGATGTTTATATTTTGCTATGTGGCATGAAGGAATTACCGAAGCATTTCTCATGGACTGGTCATGTATGATGAATGTGTGAGTCATTTGAGTAGTGTAGTAGGGATCAGATGTGGAGATTATGGTATTCTAAGGATCTAAAGACTAAGAAGATTCTTAAAGGCAACTTATTCCATGGTTGCAGACGGTGAAGGAATGCTAAGAGGTTGGCGAGTGATGGGATATGCTATAGATATGTTATTATGGGATTTATGGAGGCTATATACCTATTTTGGAAGAATCAGAATTGATTTGGAGGCCACTAGTAAGCCTAATGAGTATATTTATTCTATATCGGGTCGAATTTGTTACTCCCCATATTTTCATATGTGAGAGTACGTCGTGAGTCAATTGATGTAAGCTCTGAAATGAGATCATTTTTGAAGGTACATAAAGTAAGTTAATCATGTTAACTTGGAGGTTATAAATATTTAAGATCATGGACTACAAGTACCAAGAGGGTTGGAAGGCTTAGAAGCTAAACCAATTGAAGAAAATAAGTTTCGTCGAAAGCTGACAAGTTGGGAATGTTATAACATGTACTTTTGGTGTGAGACTAGGGTGCTCAAAATAATAAAGAGGTTATGTTATGATGTATTTTTGTCTTATGATAGTTGTGTGTTATGTTTTGAAGTCAAGTGAGTTATGGAACAAAAGTTGGTAAAGATCATCACAAGATACATAAATAAAGATACTAAATTTAGGTCAAATGTAGCTAAGATTTTCTCAAAATATACTTTGAATTAGGGGATGATACACCTGATAATTGAAGATATACAAGTCTATTTTTTAACTCATTAAACCGATCATCGATACGACATAGGAGTAGAGAGATATTTGCAGTTTTGCGAGACTGTGCAGACTGCATAGGTGACAAGTAGGTGTGTCACAAATGCCTTTTGAGCAATACATTTCATGTGTTATATGATGTCTTTTTGGGACATATTATATACCAAATTGAAGTTCTTGGAATTTAGTTTCTAACTCCCTTAACCGTTTGTTCATACGACGTCCGGATAAAATGATATAAGCGTCTGAAGAAGAGCTAATAATAGGGTGCCAAGCTAGCACCTCTTTGACTTTTCAAAAATGGATATATATAGGCCTTATGTCATCTTTTTCTTCACTTTTCCACATACCACAACCATAATAAAACCACTAAACTTATCCTGAAACTCTCCACAAGGGTTTCCAAGAATATTAACATCCTGAGTATGAAATCAAGAAGCGATAACACTAGAACGATCCTACGATGTAGGTATTGCGATATCACCTCTATTTTTCTTTGTAGTTTGAGTTTTGGAAGGTACTTCATATTTAAGAAAATGTCTAATTTCTTTATTTAAGCTTTAAATATCAAGGAAGGTTGATAAATTCATTTCCTAATAGTTATAACTCATGGGACGGTGATCGGAAGCCGTGAGTTCGAGTTATTCGACTTGTAATGAATTGTTTTGTGGGCTGTTTTGTATTGCTTTTGGGCTGTCTATTTTGCTAATGTTTTATGGAGTCTTGGAGGATAAAAGGTTTGGAGAAACACTACATAATGACAAAATGGTGGGCTAGTCATTCGTCATTATATTTTTAGGTTGTTTGACACTACTTTTGTTGTCTTTTTATGTATGAAGTGATTAGGGTGTGTGGACTGTTTTGTGATATATAGTGATGGAAATAAGGTTGGAAAATGATTAATACATATTGTTATTGTTCTGTTCTTGGTGTTGTTGGTATATTGTATTGGAGGAGGGCCTTGTTACAGGGGAGATGCTGCCAAAATTTATGGACCAAACAATCAAAACTTTCTAGCAAGCAAACAATTCTCTGTACTGGTGTCTCTCCCCCTCGACACCGCATTTCCTTTCTGTAATAGCTTTCATTAATGCAATCAAGCTTTCTTTCATTCTCAATTCTCATTCCTGTTCTCTCAATTTCTCTTGACATTGGTTTTCCCGTACGGCACTGACAATCTAGTCTAGCGTACGGAGGGGACCTCAGTTGGCGGACAGCAACTGCACTGACATCAGTTGCTTAGCCTTACGTCGCCCTTCCAAGGAATCTCAGGAAGGCGTCGCGTAACAGTAAACGATACTAGTTTAAGTTGCGAACTTAGTCTTTAATCAGTACTGATTTTGAATCTCCTTATGTTGTGGTAAATTGAGTTGAGTTGTTTGAAAAATTTCTTGGAAGGTATTAAGGACTTAACAGAGTTAAGGAATGTTAAGGGTAAACCTTTCCTTCATTTTGGCATGATCTTGTAACTACATGTGTTTGATAAGTAGACATAAAGAGAAGTTCATATTCCTGAATTTATGTACATTATCCTAGTCTCATAAGTTATCATATTCTCCCTTATCGGGACTTCATATTCATTTAGTATTGTTTTCTTCCAGCTAAGAGAGCAGAGAGTATATATATATATATATATATATATATATATAGTATTCCAGTATTTTTACTACCATCGAGCTATAATCGATGGGCAGGCCCCTATTAGGCAACCTCAGATCAGATAGTAAGTTATATACTGAGTCTATTATGGCCGAGCCCCTATGAGTGAGCCCAAATGGTCGAGATACAGAGCCTAGTATGGCCAAGCGCCTATGAGCAAGCCTACTACGGTAGAGCAGTTACACATACCGAGCCTTATAAGGCCGGACAAC